>NC_038248.2:15507048-15582404 GCF_000004515.6 Glycine max | reverse complement strand
TAATAAAATAAGACTTTATTTTAAAAATAATTTGATTTTTTTTAATTTGCAGCAAATTCTCTTGAAAATTTTAAATCCCAGGAAAATTACCTTCAAATTCTTCTGTGAATTCAAATACTATGCTCAGAAGTTTTTCGCAAAAATAAAATCTGTAGCAACTTTAAAAAAATAAAATCTGCGGGGAAACTTTCTTGCGGAAAAAATACGCAAGGAAACTCACGGGAAATATTATGTAGATTTTAAAATCCGCAAGAAATTTTTTGAAGATTTCAAATTTTGCAAGAAATTAATTATTCACAGAGAAATTATTTTGCAGATCAAAATTCGTAGAAAACGTGTTTATCATGAAATTTTTTACAAAATCTGCAGGAAAACAAGGAAATTTCTAGTAGTTGTCATACGGCCTTCCCACGGAAATAATTTATAGAACGAGAGACTTCTTAAATAATTACTGTAAAAACAATACAAAGGATTCTTGAAGGCAGGTTAGATCAACAATGAAGATCCTTGCACTTTTGTGATCTCACCACGCCATTCTCAATCCAGCTGTAATACATTTGAGCTATTTTTCATTTTTTCAATTACTCTTATTTCTTTTTTAATATATATATATATATATATATATATATATATATATATATATATATATATATATATATATATAACCGATCTTAAAAAAAATTGCACACAATATTAAAGAATTAACTGACCCACTGACTGACCCAGTTGGTTGAACAACATATATGTTCTAAATTTTAGCGATATTTGTTTTAAATTACTACGGATATTTTTTTTATTATACACCGTCTGTATTCTTCTTTTTCTTAATAAATTTTAGAGTTTACTATCCTTTTAATTTTTAAACTTTTTAAAATTTCTGTTTAGTACCTGAATTTATTTTAAGTTTACCCTAAATTTTATTTCCATGGTCATACGACCACGAAAGCTATATATCTTTCTGTAAACTTTTCTGAAGTATCGAAATATGCAAAGCCTTTTACGTTAGTGACAGAAATGGAAACTTTGGCTTCTGTACATCTCAATCATACGGTTAAATTCATTCCTGAAAAAAGTTGATAAAATTTACCAAAGAGGATTAGATCATAAAGGAGAGAAGAATGCAGAGTAAAAGTCATAGAAGAAGGAGGCGTAGAAAAAATGCTTGCACAGTGTTACTCTATCACGTATTGGTGAAGGATCAAATATCAATATTGCCGCCACAATAAAAAAGCTTCACATTGATGGAACAGTTTAGACTTTAGACATATCATTGTGTGATAAGCTAGTTTAGCCCTATGTCACAAGACATGAATATTCTTGAAAACACTGAAGCAAAGCACAAAACCACATACCAAGTTATGAGAAAGATTCTAAAAGAGCTCATGGTCCAGATAATAAAAGTGAACTTGTGCTTTGCACCAGAATCAAAGTAAACCCAAACAGAAGGTGAGAATAATCAAAAGTTGCAATAGCTTCCTTGCCACAGTTCCATGCAACTTACATCTACATAAACCCTGATGATGGATCAATGTCAATCACCCCTCTAGCTTCAACATTTCAAGCATTTGATTTGCAAATTGCAAATCCCTCCACCTTTTCAAAATCTTTTGTGATCTTTTCCAATGGCCACCTTCATCTTAAGGTCTAACAAAGCAGTGCATGCCTTTGGTTGGCTTTGTCTGCTACTGATGGTTCATAAGGGTGCTTCCTATGATTTTGTTGTTGGTGGCCAAAAGGGTTGGAGTGTTCCAAATGACCCCAGTTTCAATCCCTTCAATCAATGGGCAGAAAAAAGCCGTTTTCAAATTGGAGACTCCCTTGGTGAGTTCTGATATATTCAATCTTTCATTCTTATGATCATAGTTTGAAACGTTTTCATATAGATCTAAATTGACATATATCGAATTGGGTTAATGGAAATTATTCTTATATTCTTTTGAACAAGTTAACCTTTTCTTTTTAATTTATCATGGCTATGTTATGATATCAAATAATGGTTATAACATCCAAATTAAGAAAAAGGCCTTTCTTCTATTTTCCTGTTACATATAAAAAAAGAAAAAAAAAAAAAAACTTCCTCTTCCTTTCTCCTAATTTGGTTTTCTAATGGTCAAAAGTTTTGGATACATATTCAAGCATAAAGTAATGCGACTTGGAGCTTTGTTGGCGCAGTTGCTAGCTCTACATGTTTTCAAACTTTAATTATATATATATATATATATATATATATATATATATATATATGTATATATATATAATTACAAATTATTCACATAATTTGAAATACAGTAAAAAAATTAATATATAATATGAATGTTACCTTCACAAATTTATACATATTAGTATTATCTCCACAACTTAAAATTTTTGGATAAATGAGTGCTTCTCTTTTTCTCACAAAAATATCACATTCAATCATACCCTAAGGGTTAAACTTTTACATATGTTTATTGCAGTGTTCAACTACCAATCTGGCCAAGACTCAGTGCTCTATGTAAAGAGTGAAGACTATGCCAGCTGCAACATTGATTCACCTTATGCAAAATACTCTGATGGCCACACAGTCTACAAGCTAAACCAATCAGGCCCTCACTTCTTCATAAGTGGCAACAAAGACAACTGCAACAAGAATGAGAAGTTGACAGTGATTGTGCTAGCTGACAGGAACAAAAACACCAACCAAACAACCACTGCTTCTCCACCATCACCACAAACATCATCATCTCCTTCAGCAGCACCTACTGGCCAAGATCAGGGTCAGTCTCCAACTTCAGACACAAACCAAACACCAAGCCCTGTCAGTGAGCCACCCCCTCCCAATGCTGCTGCTTCAGCCTTTGTCTCCCTTGCTGGCTCTGTTGGAGCATTCATGGCCTCAGTGCTAGTTTTATCTCTCTAAGTATGCATGCATAAGTGGTTGAGTATTGATTTCATTTTTTTTTTCATACAATTTTTTTTCTTTAATTATCTTTTTTCTGTTCTTTGTTTCCTATACTGAGTTTGGAACTATATATTGGACTGTCTTCGGTTCAAAAGTGGGATGATGTTTGATATTTGTTTGTGAAGATTGAATAATAAGCTGACAATAATTTACCCTTTTGTGTGCTTCTTTCTTACTCCATGATGTAAAAATGTTGTTCATAATGAAATGAAATAAAACTAATTTTTTATTTGATTCACTGAAATGCAGGAAAATGTTAATTTCGTGAACAATATGAAATTTCTTACAAAAATTAATGTATTTTAAACCTCTCTATTTATTTACTTTTATCAATTTATCTCATTGTTAACGTTTTATTAATCTTAGTTTTTAGGGACCTGACGGGTATTTTATAATTTCTTTGGCTCTAGTCCAGAAAATTATTAAAAATATAAACTAAAATTTCTTCATTATTCTGATTAGGATCTCCAAATTCTTATCCAGATCCTTAAAACAAATATATATATATATATATATATATATATATATATATATATATATGTATATTACAAATGAGTAAACATATAATTTTAGTTTTCTTATTTTATATGATTTTTCATCCTAAAAGGAAAATACTTTTCCACTAATAATTTTAAGGCTAAAATAATAATTTTAACTTTCATGCTCTTTTTAAGAATAAAAGTATAATTGTAAAATTATTTTTTATATTTAATTATGACAATTTTTTATTTAAAATGTGATATATATATATATATATATATATATATATATATATAATTGAAATAAATAAACATGATATATAATAATTTATATATATGTATTTTAAATTTCCGGTATAATTAAATAGATAATAATTTTATATCAAAAATTAAAATAAAATCTTAATGCTTGATTGTAAAATAAAATATAATTTACAAAAAAAATATATTATGATCGTTTGATTGAGTCAAAATATCTCAAAATATATTAGAATCAATAAAACAATAGATTATTAAAAATATATAGTATTAAAAAAATAAAAAAGAAATACGTAAAATTTATACATACACTTGTTGCATATAACTAAATTTATAACATTTAATTTAATTGTAAAAGTCATACAAATTTTACTCACACATTTAATACTAATTGGTTGCCAAATTATATATATGTTGTTAATAAATATAATTGAACAGAATAAAATATATTAATTATGTAAAAAAATAATTCATTATTTTTTATTACCCGTTAAAAAAGTTTAATTGATTATATTAATTTTTTTTAAGGAATTGATTATGTTAATTGATTAATCTAATATAATAAGTCTAATGTAAAAAAATATAAATAACATTAATTTTGTGCATAAATAAAAATCAATTAAATTTATTTTTAATGTCAATCTGTAAATATAAATAACACTAATTAGTGGAATATATTAACTGACAATAAATCGGAATTTGGAAAATTTTAAAATATATATTTTCTTCTATTTAAACTGGCCTTCATCAAAAGCAAGATTTTTTTCTTTGAATTATAAAAGTTGCCCAGTTGTCTATACACTGAATTGTTATTTGTAAATGGATCATCTGAAATATATTTTTTTTCGAGAAAGACAAAAAGAATTTGAAGAATTTGATTAATGAATAAGTTATCATTTCTTTCATATTATTTTTGTTCTAAATTTCATTCTCATTATAAACTTCTAACACATGTATTTTCTTTTATTTGCGTGTTAGTGTTATATTTTGTGTTACTAATTTATTTCATGATCTTATTTTTTATGTATCAATTTGATTTTCCATGTTTATAGGTCTTTCTTACAAAGTTTGTGGATAATTTTGTTTCTTTAGATGGAAAGCGTATATATCTTCGTCTTGAAGGGGGCGGACCTATGCTTACAAACATGTGAGGCCTAAGAGAAAACACTATGAGCTATATATTTGGGTCAAGGGTGATATAAGTTTGTGAATGATAAAAAAATCGGTTAATGAAAATGTCCTCAAGTATGATCTTTATGTCAAGAACATTAGAAAGAATTAAATTTCTTGGAATTTTGAAAGATCTAAAGATGAATTGGAAACAATTCAATTTTTGAATCCAAAATTCTTATTGTATACTATATAATTTGAAAACTACCTTAATATTGATGAATGATTCTTAGCATGTACGTGAATTAATATTGCAATACCCGTGACTTTCAACTTTTACCCGAAATTAAAAGAACCTAACCCTCACGTTTATGAATTTTGAAAGCTTTCGCACCCACATTCACATCGTTGTCGCACTCACTTCACCACCCACGCCGCCGTCACACAAGGCCCCTGTCACGCTTGCATCATCGTTGTGTCAGGGCTTCCATCACGACGTCACACCTAGGTTGCCGTTGAAATTGACTTCTCTATCTGTCATTTTTTATGTTGTCCTTCTCCTCCATTAAAATAACAAGGCATAATAGTTATAGTTATGTTAATATTTAGTAATGACATTTAATTTTAAAAATTATGAAAATTATATGATTTTAATGCGTACCACAAGGACAGTATGATAAAGAACAATAGAGAAATCAAATTAGTTGTCATCAAGCATCCATATTATCGCGCCGTCCTCTCACCCACATCATCACACCACCGCCGTTGAGCCCACACCGTTATCGCTCACGCCGCCACACACTTGCTCTCATGCCCTTATTTTTAATTATATGTCAAGCTCTCTACTTTGCCTTTTATATGATAATCGATGAAGGTTCTCAACCCTATATCTCATTTGGGTCTTGCGGACCTGTAATTGTGCTTAGTGGTATAGGAATAACATCTTGGTTTTGTTATTTATTAAACCTAAATACTCTGAACAAAGTTAAGAATATATAATAATATTAGTAATTTTTTATAAGAGGTACTCAGCCTCTATATAACATAGCTGGGAAGGACAGCATGATAGAACCAGGTGGTGGATCTGTAATTAGCAAACAAAATTCTCATTTCTCAGGCAAAGATAAAACCGAACCCTCCAATTCCTCTGAATTAAGGAACAAACCAACACAAGGATGGCTAGCAAGAACTCCCTTGTTGAAGAAATTGAGAGTAGCCAGGGAGACTTAACTCAGCCTTCTGCAATCCCTCGTAGGACAATTCCCACTGCACAAGTTAATCCACATAGGCTTAACTTAACCCATCCATCAAAACATGTTCCACAGTTTCGGTGTCTCATCCCACACAAAGAGCACATAAAGCTCGTTTGAGATTGGTCTCCAGCCCGTTATGCATAATCAGGTTTGTTTGTTTTTTTACCTGGAGTTCTAATGGGAAATTGTCCTCTAATATTCTCATAGATAACGCGCATCAGAGAGTCCTTTTTTTTTTATCATATTCCATTCTTAGTTTAAGGTATTTATGTAATTTCAATATTCTTTTCACTCTCTACATAATCTGGTCATCACATCGATGAGAACGATGGCCGATGATATCCGAGGAGATTAGGCACCGTCGGCTTTTTAAAGTAAACTCGTTTTCGTCGTCCTTCCCTATCTAGAGCTGGAAAATAAAAGGAAAAAACTTAGTTCTTTTCTATCAAAAAATGTAATATATATATATATATATATATATATATATATATATATATATATCATTTCATATAAAAGAAAAATATTTTTTTTCATTTATTTTTTCATTCATTCATTTCACTGGTAAAATTCATCAAATAAACCTCCGAATCCGAACCTAACCTGGTTCGTGTGTAAGACACACATGTCGCGTAAACGAAGCTAACTATTACTCCCAGATTAGACAAGAAACAATTAAAATATAAAACCAGTGAAGTTGAGACATGACTCTTTGATTCCCATTACTCATTTCCATCGTTTCACCTTCTGAATCTGTTTCTCTGCTTTACTAATTTGTCCCAAATCAGAACCACATTGAGCTTCTGCACAACTAGACCAGAGATTCAACGCAGAAACCGGTATCTTTACTAACTCTGTAACTCTGTGTTCTTTCTTCATTAAATTATAGTTTGCCAAACCTTTATTTTTTAATTTGAAAGTATAGAAAGTAGGGGTGGGTATACAGGTCAAGTCAATGGATCAGTCCGCAGGTCCCTGGTACGCACGGGGCTATGGAACAACTTTTTTTAAAATTTCATAGTTATATTAGGGTGTGTTTTGTTTATATTTTCATTTTTTGAAATTTTTTTTTTATTTTTAAAAGATTAAAATTCTGAAAATATGTTTGGTTTGACTTCTTGTTTTTCGTTTTCAGAAAATAAAAATACTGAAAATTTATAATATATTGACTTCTTGTCTTTTTTATTTTTAGATTTGTTTAAAATTACATTTCTTACCATCACATTTTCATTTTACCCAAAATAAGGTTTCTGTTTTTAACTGAAAACACTGAAAACGAAATTTTATTGTTTTCATCCTCTGGCTATTTCCTGTTTTCATTTTCATTGAAAATGTTTTCACAAATTCAACCAAACACATTTTCATAACCATTTTCTATTTTCAGTGAAAATGAAAACAGAAAACAGTCAAACCAAACACTCCCTAAGATTTTAGGTCTGCTCTGCATCATTCGCGGGCTATGTGGGTTTGACTCGCAAACCCGCAACCACTAGTTAAGTCCAATCCAAACCCAATTAATTTTATAAGCTCAGTCCATACTTTCTTTGCATTTATGTTGAAAATTTATTTGGTTGTGTTAAAACTTTTGTAATTAAGTATTTGTTAGAGATTTATTAAGACTTTTAACATATATATATATATATATATATATATATATATATATATATATATATATATATAATTGAGTGTAATTGACTATTTTTTAAGAGAAAAAAATATATTTATTTTAAAATTGCATTTTAAAAAAAACAAATAGGCATACAGACCAATCCGTTTGGTTTGCAGGGTTTGTGGGGCGGGGATGAACCAATATTTTAAGTTATGTAAGAGTGTGTGGCGGGTTGACCCGGTCTACTGTCAATGCAGGAAAGACCTTGCACGGGACTAGCCAACCCACTTACTCGCCCCTAATAGAAAGTTAAATTTTTAAAATTTTATATATTCGATTTATATTGCACTAATCCATAATTATATATATATTTTTCACACGGGCGATTATATTATATTAGGATAAATTTATTGAGATGATTAATTTTTTTATAATCATTAATTTTTTTATGTTAAGAGACTTTTAGATATTTACATTTAAACTTAATGTATACAACTTTTATATAAATGATATTTAATTTTTTTATATCAAAATATCCTATATTTTTTAATTTAAAATATAAAATTATATTCTTTAAGACTATTATATGTTCTATTTATATTGTGCTAATCCATATTTATATTTATTTGTCGCACGGGTATTCCTACTCGGACGAATCTATTAGAGTGGTTTTAATTTAATCATTGTTTTTTATGTTGAGAGACTCTTAGATGTTTACCAGTCATCTTAATCTTAATGTATACAACTTTTATATGAATGATTTTTATATATTTCTTTTTAGAGGAAGAATCAACTTACTCCAAGAATGACTTTTTTAGAGTTATTCTCTATTCTCACATTCATTTTCTTGGATTTTAATTATTAAGATTAAAATATAAAATATTATGTTTCTACGCTAATTCATGTTATATCCATGTATCACACGAGTTACCATATTAGGACATTAGGATGATTTTTTTTATAATCATTGGTTATTTGATGTTAAAAGACTCTATAAACTATATTTTTTTTTTAAAATTATATATTTTTATAATCATTAATTCATTATATATTCTATTTGTTAATTTTATTGAATTGTGTTAATCCCAAAAAAAATTATTTTTTAAACTATTCTTCATTGGAACTTGATATCAAACATAAAAATAAAAAAAAATTCTTTGGCTTTATTAAATAAAGGACTTTTTGAAGATAGTTTCATTGAACAAGATAAAATTAGTTAACTTTTGTTTATATCTAAGACCAAACAAGTAATTTTTGTTGCTTATAAAAGAAAGTAGAGGGAGTAATATTTTTTTTTATAAAAATAATAGTTGTAAGAATAACTATGAGATAAATATATTTAAATACACTCTTTTATCAACCCAAAATTTTAAATGTACTCATAACTTTATAGCATATATATATATATATATGAGGTTTACTTTAATTATGACTAAAAAAATCAAGTAAAAATCATCATACTCTTTACCAGACTCTTTCTCAGACATCTATATTCAATTTTATAATTAAATAAAATATTTTAAATCTAAATAAAAACATCTAAAATCTTTTATTTATCCCGTTCATGGCATAAGTCAAAAAACTAGTTAAATAAATAAAAAATGATCAACAAAAATGATGAGAGTGTTACAAATAACATTTGACTAGAAAATTATCATTTTTTTATATATAGAAAATCTTCGGGTTTTTTATATAGAAAAAACAATAACTTAAAAATTACAAAATCAACTATTATGTAAAATAGAGTTGATCAAATAGACTCTTCGATTGTTCAACTAATGCTATATTTACACTTAGTGTTCTAATGCACATCCTTCAATTTATTGTAATTATCATATATTTTTTAAAAAATATTGTAATTAATATATACAATTTCTTACAGTTGTAATAAAAATATATTTAAAACATTTCTTTGTAAGAAAATTATAATTTTTTTAATGAATTATTAACAATGACGTATATTATATATTGGTTTTTCTTTAACATTAATTTCTTTATGGATAAGTTTTAAAATTAAACAAAACAAGTATAGTAACCATATATTGTCCAGGTACTTTATGAAATATAAATATTTAAATATAATAAATATATTTTTTCATGTTAAAGAAAATAAAGTTATAATATCAAATATACATTTGAATACTTTTACTTTTGGAAATTTAATTTAACTGTATTTCTTTCAATATTTTTATATATGTAACTTTTAAGATTTAGATTATATATATATATAATGTTTAAAAGTTTTTGGACAAGTGCTACTTCTTTTCATTCAATTCTACTTTTCTTGTAAGGGTATAATAAATATTTTGTTCAATGTATGTCTCATTATTAAGATAGTAAAAAAAAAAACTAGTGCCAGCTGGCTTTAACATTTTTATAGCATTATTATATGAATAACAACTTTTGACTAGATAATCATCAGTTTTTTATATATAGAAAATCATTACTTTTTTTATAGAAAAAATCATCCATCAGTTAAAGGTTACAAAATCAACAATTAGAAATTATGTAGCATAGAGTTTATCAAATATTAATATTGAGTATTCAAGAAATGTTATAGATGTGTAATTACTGTTCTAACTTCTAACGTGCATCCTTCAATTTACTGTAATTAACCAATGAAATTTATGAAAATATTATAATTAATAGATAAAATTTATTACAATTGTAATAAAAATATATTATCTTTTCTAAGTTTTTTTCTTTATTTAAAAGTAATGTATTGCTATAGATGTGTAATAGAAGGTATTTATTGAATCCAGAGAAACAATACACTATTGTTTAAGTCTAGACCTAACGAGCATCACAACGAAACAAGGCATGACGATTGGTTTAGTCAAGATGGCTTTTTTTTAGTTGCCATTTCGTACTTTAATGGTTGGTAAATTTTCTTACAATATCTTAATGTCTGAGAATATGAAAACAAATGTATAATTCTAGAAAATTGTACTAATATTACTGAATTTTTATATATTTTTGCAGGGCTTTGTATTGTGAGGATACCAAGAAATACAAGTCATGGACAATGTCAGCAAAATGACGAATGCAACTTGATTTTATCCATTTTCAATTAGTTTTCTAACGTCCATCCTTAAATTTATTGTAATTAAAAGATAAAATCTATTAAAATATTGTAATTAATAGATAAAATTTATATCAACTGTAATAAAAATATTTTTTAAAAATATTATATATTTACTTTTAAAATTATAAAAATTATTTTTTAAAACTGTAAATTTTTTTAAATTAAATTAAAATATTTAATATTTAATTTCACGTATTCATTTTTATTGTAAAATTTTATTTTAATATAAATTAATAAAGTATTATAATAAAAATTTGTTCTTATTTAATTATAATTTTAAAAAAAATTACATAAACCAATGTATAGATTATTTAAACAAATTGTTTTATATAATTTATACAAATTATGTAAATTTAATATAATATTTAAATAATCTAAAAATTTAAATTTATTAATTTTTATAATTAAATAAAAATTTATTATTTATATATAAATACATTTACATAATTTTTCTAAATTACATAAAATAATTTATATAAATAATTTACATATTAAAATAATTTACCTAATTTGTATAATTTACATATTAACTGATGTAATTATATTTATTTATATAAATAGAGTAAAAATAATTTGTATACTAATTTATGAAAATTAATTATAAATTGGTAAAATTAAAACAAAAATTTGTAAACTATTAAAAAATTAAAATATATAAAATGGTATAAAATAAAATTTTAAAAAATTTATATATTAATTTTTTAAAATTTTATAATTTTTTATAATTTGAAAAAAATTAATAATTCTTGACTTATGATACATACAAAATAGAATTAACTAAACAAAATAAAATAAGTGTCTTAATGATTTATTATCTTATCTTTAAATAAAAGGTCATGGAGTCAATTTCTATAAAAATTCTTTTGTATTTTTTACTTCATTTAACTTTTTACCACATAAGCATCATATCAATAATCTACATAAATACCACGTCATCATCTATACATCACATCAAAGTCAACATTTGATTTTTGATGGTCAATTAACGAAATGATCAAAATTATTTATTATAAAAAATAAGGAGACTAAATGTATTGATTTAGAAATAAAGGAACCAAAATCATGGATTTGAAATTATAGGGGATCAAAATTGCAATTTAGCATTTATATTATGGTAAGATGAGTTCATTATTGTTGAAGTGAATAATGTTTTATGAGGTGAGTGTGTTATTGTTGATAATAAAATATGATGTTGTGGTTGAATCTTTGAAATTGGAACCTATCTAAAAGCATTTAAATGAGTCGATTATGTTTTTGAAAGGATTGAGAATTGGCTACTGGGTGAAGGTGAGATCCATTGGACGACAGATCTCCAATCCACTAAGAGACCCAAGGATCTCGCTTAGTGGATATCTTCCCAAGTACCCACTCCCATGTTTTAGACTTCGATGACTTTTCGAATGGTGGAAATGTTTCATAATCATTGAAGTTGACTCATTTAAATGTATAAGAGATGGCTATTTTCGTTGGTGAAACTTGAATCTTTGAGACAAATCATAGGTGAGATGATGGGTACAGAGGTGTTGTATCTCAAACTTGAAGTGAATCTAAGTATCATATGCATGATGTGGTGTTTTGTTGTTGCGTATGAATAGGCACATAAATTGGGGGATGCTTTGTGGACCGTCAACCTAATGTTGAATGAATTGTAGGGCTAACACCGAAGTAGTCTATAGAATTATGATGTTGATTACTTGATTTTAGTTCATGATGGTTGTACATGAAATGTACTTTTTGTGAGTTGATTGTTGCTATTAATTGATTCGTAAAAGTTATGTTTAAATATGCAATATTTTATCAAGCTTTAAATTATTGTAATTATATTTGTTTATTGTAAGTTTACCCTTGTATTGTGTCGCATGTGGTTATATCTGTAATGATCTAGAACTTTATGTTAATGGAAGTAGATAATCTAGAGGTGGACCTTTTCTTTAGAGGCATATGAATGGACATGCTCAGACATAAAAATGTGATTCTTGCCTCTTCTTTGTTAGTTTTATGTAAAGAAATGACCAATGTAAGTGTTTAAGAGTTATCTTTTGAGTCGTATGGATATGTATATATGTTGAGATGACTACGTGCCTTATGCGTAGAGTTATTTAAATGTTTTAATGTTTCAAGATGTTGATGTGTCACAAGGCACAGTTTAATTCAGTTCATCATTTTATATGTGGTGTTTTATCTTAATGTCGTGAACTTTAGATTTTAGTTTTTTTGAAAAGAAAAAAAGTTCGTAAGTATTTTTATAAATAAATTAATTAAATATTATGCTTCTCTAGTTATCGAGTTACCATATGGCAACAGGTCGTTACATAAACGAATATCCTTTGGTGTTTGTGAGTAACTATGAACAAACCTTCTAAAAGTATTCTTTTTTTTTCTTTAACTTTTAAGGTTACTAACACTAATTTTAAACATTGTAGTATTGGATTTCTGACTTTTCGTTCAGAATCTTCATCTTTCAAAATTAGTTGCCCATAACGTTAAGAATCATAAAAGTAAAAAAAAAAAAAAAACTTTAAATTTATTTAATTAAACTAAACTAAACTAGAACACAAATAATATCTCAAAAAAAACAGCAAACTTTATTTTTCTAAAATAACACGCAACTCTCAATTTCATTTTACTTAGAAAAACTCCTATTATAAGTGGTTACAAGGATATTTTTATTGAAGAAAATAAAAGAAGCTAGCAGTAGCACATCAACACTAGTTAATCAATTTTCGTCCCAAATAACACTGCAAATAGCGAATGACTTAGGCAAACCGTCCTTTGATCCTAAGTCTTTTTTAAGAGTCATGCTAATCATTAATCATTACTACACCCAATTTTACATTCAAATTTATTCATCATCTTCCTACTCAATACTACCATTTTTCCCCTCTCTACCCTTAAATAAATTAATAGATATTCCTCAACCATAAAAGAAACAAGAATTTAGTGAAGGCAAAATATCGGATGCATTATATAAAAACTTCGTACCCCATTGCCCAGAGGCTCTTCGCTATGCGAAGGTATGGGGGAGGGATGTTGTACGCAGCCTTACCCTTGCATATGCAAAGAGGCTGTTTCCGGATTCGAACCCATGACCAACAATATTCACCTCGTTAATCCTTATCCTTGAAATGATCATTTTTACTGAAGTAACTAGAAAGGTATATTTGTATGATGTATAGCATAGCTAATTTCCTATAAAACTGCCAAGGGAAATTGGGCATTACAAAATCAGATGCCCTACGCTATACAAAATTTCCACCTATCTATCAAAAATTTTTGCCAAGCTCAATTTTTTTCACCATTCTTATAGTGTTGTGCAGAATCGAGTCCAAAATTCCAGCTACCTGAAATCACAAAAGAAAAAGAAAATCAACAATGTAATTAAAAAAAAAAAAAAGCATAAAATAACAATATCTGGAACAATGGCAAATACAAACCGTGAAAACACCCCCAATAATGGCACAGACATTTGTAATAAAATGTGAAAAAGACCTCTGGTTTTCTGTTATTAAGACCTGCAGACAAAAGCATTGTAAACCTTAAATAAATTTACTAGTAATGCACAAATTCATCCATAACTAGAACCTCTGTATGCAGACCTGCATGGGGGAGAGCTCAAGATGAAACTTCGCAACAGGAATGTCCAGACTGTGTGCCACACTGCTGTGCGCTGTGTACTCGTACTCCTCAATTAATTTATAACCTTTCCTAGTCACTACCTCAGTTTTAACTATCTGAATATAATGCTCTATCTGCAGAAACATGAGTGAGTGGTAGGACTATAAATTTGGAAGAAAAGCAAAGCAAAAAACTTCATGAGGTCCTGGGCATCCTTGCTATCTGTTGCATCTCACTCTTGCAAATGGAGACCAACATACAAGCAATCAGGATATTTCCCATCATGCAATCAAACATTCAATTATGATACCAACTGACAAAAGCCAAATAGTAAAATTAACACTAAATTATAAGTTTTTCATATAAAATATTGAACTTACAGTAACATTGGCACCTAAATCACGAGTATTGATGAATGACCGGCCGTTGAGCCTGTCATGGCTGCTACCTATGTATGGTATCAAGAGCTTCACATCACTCATGGCCCTAGGAGTCACTTTCTTTCCAAAAGACAAGTTGTTTATGACATGTGACATGTTCATTTGAGAAGCATCAAAAGAATGGGCGTCTGATCTAGCTGAGATGATCAAATTTCCTGGAACCTGTAAAGTGCAAAACAGTTTATATTTCTTTACAAAATTGAAATCTAGGGGAAAAAACAATAAGTTATTTTAGTATTAATAACTTAAGCTTCTACTATAAACAAAAGAAGATGAAAAAAAGAAAAAAAGGATTCCATTGTATCAGATATTTCCAAAACAACGCAAGACCATCATTCATGGTTACATATGAAAGCTAAGAAAAAAAGGAGTTTTTCTATAAATTATCGTTGAAGGTTAAACCTTAATCTTTTGGCATTTACCTTTTTCACACGCACATATCCCTCTACTCTACATCCACCTGCTGATGGTGCTGGCCTTTTTGCATTGTCTGCAGCATTAGATTTATCCTCCAGAGCTAGCTTTTGAGATTCTGTTGGGAGAGATGTGACTAAATCCTCCATAAACTGCAGGCAGAAGGTGATGTTTAATTACATCAAAAAAGCATAGAGTCTACTGATTCAAATTATGCTAATTTAAAATATAGTATGAACCTTGACTAGGCTTTCTGTATCTCGATCTCCATAATAGGACTCGTGTTCATGATGCCCATGTTCACTTCTGAAATTGGAAAAGCATTCAGGAAACTAGATTTATTGAAAAAAATCCAAAACTTTAGAAATCCAATCTTGGACAAGTAAGGTACAATATTAGGGATGTATGAAATATCATAAAAATATGGCTTAAAATGAATTGAAAGACCTCTCTCTAAATACAATGGCGAACTAAACAAGTAAACATTATAAAGAAGTGGCATTGTCCATTAGAAATTTGATTCATTGAGAAGGTCAAGGAGGCAAGTCCTGGTAAGTGGTAACTTCTCCAAAGTTATCTTTAATTACTACAAAATTGATCATCCATTTAATTATGCAGCTGATCCTCTCAGGAGATACAGTACGCAAATGGATTTTGAGAATTGCTCTAGGAGTACACCCCTTTTATCTTCTTTTTTAAACAAAATGCAACCGCAATTGTGGAGATTTAGGTAATTGAGTTGAGAGGTGAAAAAAAGAGAGCGGACATTATTGGCTATATGTATTAGTGAGATCTGATATAAAAACATTTTATTTAGGTACAAGAGATATGCCTATATATAACCCTGAACTAATAAGGAAATCGAGAAATGGGAAATAACAACCAATTCAAATTCAAATAATAACAGAAACATGGAAAAATGACAATCAAATAATGGAAATACAGAACAAAATTAACCTATTAATATCCATTTTCACAAAACGATTTCGTAATTCTGACCAATTCCCAATGAAATATATAGT
This sequence comes from Glycine max, assembly GCF_000004515.6. Classification (NCBI taxonomy): domain Eukaryota; kingdom Viridiplantae; phylum Streptophyta; class Magnoliopsida; order Fabales; family Fabaceae; genus Glycine; species Glycine max. The sequence goes on along the minus strand of NC_038248.2, from coordinate 15,566,181 downwards.
CCTTTCCTTTCCTACCTATTTCAATGCATCAGTTTCATCTTCATGTTCCACTACTTTTAATTAAAATGTTTTTTTATCACTAATTGCATTCTAGATTTGAGTTTTAGATCCAACCCATTCCCTTATTGAATGAAGAAAAGGCTTAATTGCATGTTGGGTCCTTCTAGTTTAGATTGTATGGGATTTTGGTCTCCCAAGTTCTTTTGACCCAATTAAGTTCCTCTATTTATAAAACTTAGCAAATTTGATCCCTTTGTCTATTTTATTTTTGCTGAAATCTTCAAATTATCATTTTCTACTCAATATTTACAAGTTAAATCAACTAAATCTTCTTCTACTAAAAACTCGCCAACAAAAATATCAAATTACATCCAAAAAAAAAATCTTAAACTTTCCCCACTTCAAACCCTAACTTCACATCTTATTGAAATCCTTCAAATTTTATCAAGTTTCCACAGAATTTCTTACTTCTAAACTTGTAAAATAATTTCACATCCCAATTCCATCATAAACCCTCAAATATTTGGATAGAAAATTAATAATTTGAGGGTTTTAGGTAAAAGAAAATAGAAAAGGGGACCAAATTTGCCTAATTTTTAAATTACAGACTTAATTAACTCAAAAAAAAAAAAACTTGGGAAACCAAAATCAGACACTGGCCAAACTAGAGGGACCAAAAGTGCAATTAAGTTAAAAAAACTACAACATTAAAATAGTGAAAAAATTTAATACAATCACAAAATTTATTAAGTATATAATACCCAAAAAAGGATTAGCAGATGCCAAATGAGCGCACGTGTACATTATTACCCAAAAATCCAAGGTGAAGAAATACCTAAAATGCATGACCTGTATAATATGAGGTTTATGCAGGGATAACTTAATGAAATTAATGCTGTATAATAACATCAAACTAATAATCATACATAACATATAGTACAAATGATTGTTGCTTGAAATACTGAATCAGAGGTAGGAATTCATCATCAAACACTGTTTGACCAATTGATTTTCCCAAATGGATTTATTACCTGAGATCACTACCTTTACGAAAGATTCGAATAGATGGATACCCTTGTATGTGATTCCTGGACAATGATATTGAGATACAGATGAATGGCAAAAAATGCATAGATGGAGAATAATAAGAGTTTAATAACAAACCATGACAAAAAGTAATAAATTATAATGAAGAAAAATAATTTCAAGCTCAACATAACAAGTATTGCAGAAAGTGTTTGATGTTTATCTTCAATCTTATGTGAAGAAGATCTACAAAGCCTAATCTTTGAAGGAAAAAAAAACCTTACAAGGACTAAAAGTGAAAACTGGTATGTTTGCAAGAACAAAAAGGAATTCAAACCCCCTCTATTAGGAAACAAACTACTCTAACTGTTGCTAACTAATTTCCGTTCTCTGCTAACTCCTAGCAAGACAGAAGATTTATTGACAAGAATGCAACATCACAATCATATGACCGCCACTCAGCTCTGACTCCCATATATCAGTTTTTAATCAATCTTATTCTTACTATACTCCTGTCATAGTGGATCACAGCCCTTAATTAATGTTATAACAAAAAACCCCACTAACCCTCACATATTTGCTTTATTTACAAAAGTAAACACCTTATCCTTTAATACATATCAAAAAGGTTAATTGACACAAAAACCAAGCTCCAGTTACAGCAACATAAAAAATAATAATAATAAATATAATAATAATAATCTGCACTGTTTCACAGATAGAAGCACAATGTGAATCTGAACTTTTGGTGGGAAAAGAAAGGAGCAGGAAAGAAAACAGACAACAACAACAACAACAACAACAACAAAGTCTTATCCCACTAGGTGAGGTTGGCAAGAAAGAAAACAGAACGAATGAAAAATAGAGACAATACAATTGTTTCCTCGTGTTTAATCAGAATAAAACTGCGGTGAAAGAAAGTTATAGATATTGAGGAAGTTTTTTAATTTAAGAAAAAGAAAATTTAAAAACACATCCCAAAAAATTATAAAAATAAGTAATAGTATAAAATAATACTTAAATAGGAATTTCACTATATTCATTGTTGACTTATTCTTCATATATATCTGGGTTAATAAAAAGTATAATTCATTTCGACATTTTAAAAAATTTGAATACTCCTATTTTCATTTTTTTATATAAAATTATTTCTGTAATGTTACTAGCATCAGATATACATTTTGAAAAATCTACCCAACAATAACCTTAATTTCTTGCAAGTATCTTAGAATTTGGCCAAGAGCCTAACTCAACCTCATAAAATCAGCTTGTAAGATGAGGATTGTCTAAGCTTTATAAGGACTAAATTGGTCACATCTCTAATCGATATGAGATCACAACCGTTAGCAACTAACTCCGGTAGGTCATAATTAAGGCTGAAGACTAGGGTGACTGCAATTAAGGCACCTTTCCAACACACCCCCTCACGTCGAAGGCTATATAGGCCTAGAGCATGGCAATGTAGGTGACCAAACAATGGATCTAGGATAGGCTCTGCTACCATCTTAGAATTAGGGCTAACAGCCTAACTCAATCCCACAAAATCGGCTTGTAAGGTGAGAACTGAGAACTGTCCAAGCTTTGTAAGAACTAGATTTGATCATATCTCTAGTCAATGTGAAATCTCAACCCGCCAGCAACTAACTCTGATTGGCCACAATTAAGGAAGCAGACTAGGGTGACCATGATTGAGGCAGCTTTCCAACAAAGTAATACCTATTAAGTGATGAGCAAGGCAAATTGACGAAAGGTTCATGCAATTATAAGGGTCAAAACAACAAATGCACTTCTTATTTCTTAATACCCATCACACATCATTTTGTTGCACTTGCTACCTATGATGAGAGCCAAAAATGGGGGGTCCATCCACGCACATTTCTTTTGAGTTTTGCCTCCCATGTTCTTTTTTACAAGCCAAACAGTGTATACAGCAGTTAACCCCATTTTTCTTTCCAATAATGTTCTTTTCCTTATTTTCTACCAAAATTAAAAAAACATATCTTGGCCCCTTTCCTTTCTCCACTCCAAGTTCATCAGCAGCATAGTCTTTATGGTTATTACAAGAACTTCTTTTCCAGGTATGATTTGGCAATGTTGTGTATATATGATTCAAAAGCAAAAACATAAAAAAAATGATAGAAAACTAAATTTCATTAAATAATGGATATAAAAAATTACATAAAAAAGGAAAATATGTCAACTCTTGGTAAGAATCTTTTTTTTTTTGAGAGAGGGGGGGGGGGGGGGGGGCGAAAAGTAAACTAGCAATAGTACCTCCTGCATAAATCTCCTTCTTGAGTGCAATCTACCTTTGCCAAAATAATACGTCCATCCATTTCTGGGTCATATCTATATAAAATGTAATAATACACATATTGGACCTTGAATTAGTGAAGTTATGATAAAAATAACTCTACATCTCTACCAAATCCACAAAGCAAGCGAGAAAGTCAATCTTCTATAATGTAATTAAAAGAAGTGTGAGAAACAACGAGTCAATAATAGAGTACCTCTCTTTCATAATTTTAGCCGTCTTCTCCCATGATGGTTTCTGAAAGAAACCAGCAGAAGATAAATTCATGTAACAAGTTCAAAATCTATTAATCACACCATCATCCATTAAAGGAAAGAACTTGATAAGGCTGTTGATGAAGAAAAGGATGGGCAAAGAGATCCAACACTGAATGGGAGACCCAAAAGGCATAGCAAACGCCTAGCTGGATGGGAGTCATTTATTCAGTGAGAGCTAGCTGTTAGTCCATTTTACAGTCTTTCATGCATTTTGATTAGGTTGATGTCTTGGCACATTATCATTGGGTTTGTTATTTTACTGTTGCAATAGTTTTTCCTTTTGGAAGTTGATATAAGTAGTGGCATATGGAAGGGAATAGGACATACTCCATCAAATTCTAATTCCCTCTTCCTTCTGGAGGTATTTCCTGACCTCAAATAAAGGAAAAGGTTTTTTTTATCAGTAAGGTCAGTCTTTATCATTTGAAGGAAAAACTAATCAAAATGCATGACAGACAGTAAAACAGACTAACTAACAGCTAGCTCAGTGAATAAACTCCTCCCATCCAGCTGAGCGTTTGGCTAAGCCTTTCGGGCCTCCCATTTAGTGCTGGATCTACTAGACCATACTTTTCTTCATCAATAGCCTTATTAGAACTTCTGCACAATTCATTCATTGTATCTGTTGAAAGACAGAAAAATAGATGCAAGAGATGCCGAAACCGTAGACAACAAAGTCCGTTTTATATAGACTGCTTGCAATAAATACAAATAATTATAGGAGAATTTATTCCTATATACATAATATGATATGCCTATAAATCAATTCTAATAATCTGATTCTAATCAGATATGCCTATAATTACAAAGATCCTAAATAAATAAGGAAACAAATCATAAAATATAGAAGAAGAATAAATCCTATGCGATCATCTAGGATACTCTAAAATATTCCAAGGTATAAAAATAATATCATCAGATATCTCTCAGATTTCTAATGGTATCAAAGCACTTGGTTAACAAACTTATATGGGCAGGTGAAATGCAACTATTAGCACCCCTAGCATGACATGTTAGTCAACATTCTAAATCAGGATTTTGCTTTAGTCACCACTGAAGTGTAACTGATGAAATATGCACTAAGCACTTGAAATAGCCTTTGCCACTACTACCTGTACTGAAAGGGAAATTTGTCTTTTAAGGAATGAGACATTGTTGAAATGGAAAAAGAAAACCAATCTATTTAGGAAGCAACAAAGACATCAGGTACCAATCTTATTTCCTGAAGTGAAGAAGAGGTAAAGAATCATGATAAAATGATTACCAAACGTTGACACCAGGAACACCAAGGTGCATAAAAATTTACAATCGTAACTGGAAACCTGCAAAAGGATTATTAAAAATAGAGTAAATAATTCATATTAAAAGGAACTTTAGAGTTCTCAAATAGCTAAAACACAGAAAAATCAAATGAAATGTTTTTGGAAGTAGCCACTTACTGATGAACATATTTATCAAAATTATGTGTTGTGAGTGAAAAAGAACCTTCAACAGATTCTTCATCTACTTCATCATCATGCTTTACAGCATTTGCAACTGTACCCGAATGAAACTCAGCACCAGTGGGTCTTAAATTTGAATCAATAGAAAACTTACGAACTGTTTTTGTTATATTGAGCCTGTTCTGAAAACAAGAGGTAAAATATTAAGTACAAGGACTAAAACATCAAATAATGAGATGAGGTATCGTATCATAAGCAAGTATAAAATGAATAAGAAAATGGAGAAATAGAAACTTACTGTTCCCAGCACATCACTCACATCAACTGATGCAAACTCACATGAGAGTGCAGGAAAACTACAAAATAAGTTGAAGCAATCAGCCAACATTAACAGAGCAGAGGAAGATAAAGTTAACAAATAGCCATTAAATTAACTTAATGTACTGAGTATAATACTATGACTAACTACGATGTCTAAATGACTTGAAATGTTTCATTGAAAGGTTTTCATCTCTTCTATAATAGTGTGATTGGATCTGGAGCTTTAAGAGAGGAATTCAATTTTTCAAGTGGATTTAAAATATGACATATCAAAATGACTTGTTTGGATATTAAATCCAAAGAATTTTTAAAATGGTGGATATTTGATGGGATTTTTTTTTTAAAGTAATATGAAGGCCTTTCAAATAATATTGGAAAATCAAAGAGTTTGAAAATTCCTTCTCCTTTACTGTCTCACTGTCAAACTGTCACCCAAAGCTTTGGTGAGTGCTCTATCTCTATTGCACCTCTTCCCCTCTCTCTTTTGCACCTCCCTCTCTCTCTCTCTCTCTCTCTCTCTCTCTGTCTTCTGCACCTCCCTCACACTATTTTGCATCTCTTTTCTCTTTCCCTCTACCTCTCTATTACTGTTATGCATTTTTTAAAATAAATATTTAAAAATAAAATTTTACAGATAATGAAAATTAAATTACTTTATCCAAATAAAGAATTTGAAATACAAGGAATTTGAATTTCTTTATTCAAAAAACTATTTTGAAAATGAAAATAATTTAATTGAATCAATTAAATTTCCATGCATTTTAAATTCCTTAGAATTTTGAAATTCTCTATCCAAACACTACCTAAGTTAGTTTCAAGCTTCTAAAAAGTCAAACTACAAAACCATTTTGTTTAATGAATTAACCAATAGACAGCAAACAACTTATCAAACCCCAACAAGCTGGTCTTCATAAATTCTCTATTAGACAAGTATACATTCCTATAACACAAGCCTCAATTTGCTTATTTGCAAATACAAGTAGATAGAAGCTCACATTCCTTGCAGCATGAAAAGTTCATACCTAGACTCAGAAAACCACAAAGCCACCAATAATTCAAATATAACACTAAACAATAGTTAAGACACAAGCATCCACCATCTTGAGTTGAGAAACACCCTATTCAACCAAAGACAGAAAACACTTGCAAATGCTTCTACCTGATATTGAAATCGATACGTAAATAGTCACCATCAGAACTCTTGTCAACAATCACAGATGTGGAGGTGCTAACAGACATATAACTACTTAGTTCCTGAAACAAGGTTGCAAGACAAACATCAATATTAAACTTAAACAACCAAATAAAACTTCAAATTTGACAAAACTAAATAGAAGATGTTCATAATTTGGCATATAACAGTATGAGGACCTAATATCAATTTACAATACACTTATACACATATTATGTTCAGCAATTCATAAGTCACAAACAAAATGGAGGTTTCAGGCTTTCATCTACTGACCATTCCAAATAAAAACATCATAACCAGAGCTGCCACTATGGATAATCCCGCCCCTGATAACGACGCCTCAGTCAAATCTCTCGGGATTTTCCTGTTGACATAAGTCAACAAAAACCACATAACAAAATTATCAATAAAATTATAAAAAAGGGAAACATGCATTCACAAATTACTCATAAAATTTACATCGCAAGCGGTAATGTCCATAACCACAAAACTATTTGTAAAATTTACAACAAAACACTTCAAATCACAAAAAAGAAGACTTGAATCTAGGAAATGGACATGTTCTTCTTGCACATGGACTCTGAATAAATAGAATTTTTTGTGTTCTCTTACGCTGAGCACTTCGGTCCGAACCGTTATCTCAAGAACTTAACAAAGAACATTGAACATAACAAAATTGAACTAAATATATAATAGAAAACAACTATTCTGCACATTCGCGAGCAAATTGAAACCGAAAAAGAAGAACAGAGAAAGAGATTCCGACCTGTAAAAATCGACAGATTTGAGTTTAGTAGCAGAAATCATGATGGAAAAATGGTGAAATCGCGGTGAGTGTGTGTGAGAGAGAGAGAGAGAGAACACTCTCGGAAATTGAGAGCGTAATAGCTATAGATTGTAGATCGAAGGAGCTTCTCTTTCAGCAGTAGCTTCTTCGTCCCCCACTCTCACTCTTCTTCTGGGTGACTCTTTTTCACGGTTGAATATATTAAAGGTTAAATTAATGTTCTGAAACTATAAATTTTTAATTAGTTCCGCATTAAAAAATATTATAGTTAGGTACTTTGTTTTATAATTTTTTTTGTATTTGAATTCCTCCGGCTATTGAAACTGTAACAAATTATTATTTTTTAACAGTTTTAAGTTGCTATACATTGTAAAAACAAATGGTTTTAAGTCGCTATAAGTTAATTTTAAGACTTTCATTACGGTAATTTTATTACAAAATTAATTTAGAGACCTAATTAATTTTTTTCAAATACTACACGGAATCTATTGATTCATTTAAGGAGTGTTTTTAAATTTTCTATTTTATTTTAAATTCGTCTTCAGATAACTTTTTAGTCCCTATAAAATAAATATTTTGTTTTTAGTTTACCACAAAATTATAGTGACACTCTGTTTTTATTTTAAACAAGACACTCTATTTGCTATATCATCTTTTAACATAATTGCTCTTACAACAGTGACTACAATGCACAAAATAAATATTTAAAGATTAAAATTACCAAAACAATTTTATGGGGAAAAAAAAAATATCAAAATTCTAGAAACTAAAATGATATTTAAGCCTAAAATATTTATGAATATATTTTTATAAACATCAAATAAATGCATTTATACTCATAAAAAAGTTTTTTATCAAAAATAATTCATGTTAAAACTTAATATCAAAATATATATTTATGAATATATTATAATATATATTATAATGCATGAATTGTTGTCAATTTTTTGATATTGTCTTAGATAAAAAAAAAATCTTAAGAAGTTGAATTTCATTAGTCAACTCCAACAAATTATAATATTTGTAATAATTTAAAAAAAAAACTTCAAGTCATTAAATGGTTTTTGACTAAAGTATTGGTTTTTAATCCTCCAAACACTTCAGAATTGGATCTTCTAAATTTTCAAAAGTATTTGTATATCGCATTAAATGATACAATTAAGGTTAACCAAATATTTAGAAAAATACATAGGTAATTCAGCTTTTTAAAAACATATAATATTTTAATATTTAATCATCAATAAATTAAGAAACTTCTGTTATTAAAAAGTTTCTTATGATTATGATACTTTGCATATTTTTTTATGCTTAAAAAATTAGCTTAAATTACTCATTTGGTCCTTATAATTTCATAATTTTAACTTTTTTAGTCATTATAGTTTGAAAGTGATTTTTTTAGTTCCTATAATTTATATTTTAATTTTCTTTTAGTCCCGATAGTTTAAAAGTGTTTAATCCTTATAATTTGTATTTTAATTCTCCTTTAGTTCCTATAGTTTGAAGGTGATATTTTTAGTCTTTATAGTTTGTATTTTAATTACCTTTTATTCCTTATTACAAAAATAATAATTAGCTACAAATTAATTATAAATTATCAATTATTTTTTTATTACAAATTATCTTACGATAAATTAGTTATAAATTACTTACTAATGTTTTTGTAGTTAATTATAATTGATAATATTACTCATATTTTGATAATAAGGAATAAAATGGAATTAAAATATAAAGTATAATGATTAAAAATACTACTTTCAAACTATAGGGACTAAAAAAGAATTAAAATAAAATTATAAGGATTAAAAAAATCACTTTCAAAACTATAAGGATTAAAAGAGAATTAAAATGTAAACTATATGGACTAAAAACATCACTTTCAAACTATAGGGACCAAAAAGATAAGAATCATGAAATTATAAGAACCAAATGAGTAATTTAACCAAAAAATTATTATAACAATTCTATATATTTATTATTGTTGTCGTTTTGCATTCAACAAGAAAAATTTGTTGTTGTTGTTGTTGATTTACTGATAAAAAAATAAGTTGTTTTCTATCTTCATTCTCCTATCACAATGAGTTTTGTAAAATTTAGGCCTTATAAATTTATATTAAATTTTATTAAAAAAGCATGTTAATAATAGTTCCACCGGGTTCAAATAAGACCCTTAAAAGATATATGTGATATCTTACTAAAATTATGATGAACTTTGATGACATTGACTATTTTTAAATAAAAGCTAGAAACATGTTTTTGGGGATTTCAGTATATTTTTAAGTTCTAGTGCACAAAATGAAAAAAAAAATTATCCATAAGAATAAAAAATAGTGAAAAAGGTTTACAATAATTCACACATCATACTCAAATAATCGAGTTAGACTCCCATAACAAAATTACAATTATATGAATAAAAAATACTTGAGAAATCTCCATGTTAAAATCCAAATATGTATTATATCATTTGGAAGGAGATGTTGAATAAATTATAGGAAAAAAAGTCACCACTAACACAAATATATATTATAGTTTTTAAAAGATTTCTTAAAATTGATAACTGAGTAATCTTTATGAAACAATAAGTATACCCATTATAAATATTCTCCACCTAACAAAATTTGTTAAAAAAATAACATTTATAAATTAATATTTTCTTTATAAATAGATAAATAATTACAAATATTTTAGAATGAACCTTAGATGGGTCAAAAGTATAATTCTTTAAGATCAGAAGGTTCTTATTAACATTACAGTGTCCAAATTCAAACTAATACAAACCAAAATAAAACAAATGCTAAAAAATTAAAAATCGAAACAAATTAATATTTTTTATTTGTTTGGATGATTTTGTGCTTAAACTGATCAATTTAGTTTAGTCTACAATTTATGTCTCTAGAGCTAATTCATAGTGTGTATGATTGTAAAGTTATTCTTTTTTTTATTCTTAATGGCTTTATACAACACACAAGTATGTGTTTTAGTATTGTCATCCTTTTCATAAAAATAAAAAAAAAAAAATCGATCATAGAAAAGTACCAAGGTAATGAAATATACATGCACCTAAAATTGTAGTTTGTTATGAATAAAAAAATATGTTCATTCTTACATGCTCAAGCATATTATGATTTTATCAACCTTATTTTCTTAATTATGTGTTATGTGAAAGTAAATATCAAAGTAGATCAGTTGGTCACTGGGACAGAGTTGAATAGTAACACACAAATTAACTAGACTATTTCCTACAAACAAAAAAAAACACATTTGCTTATAATTTTACTTCTCAAGCTTCTTGCTTAGAAAACAACAAATATTAAGGAGTGTGATTTTTCCTTCTCAAGTACTTGGATAAATGAATAAGACAAAGTTCTGATATTATCAAAAGGTTTTATAATAAAATATCATAGTTAAGCTTTTGTAAATAAGGTTTTCAAAAACAAAATTTAAGCGCGCATCAACTAAAATAAATGAGAAGCGATAAAGAATGTTACAACACACGAAAGATTTATTCTGTAACCTGGGCTACGTCTAGTACCTTCACTTGTAGGCTTTTTCAATTAAGACCAAGTACAAAATTGTGGTATTCTTTCTTTCTTGAAACCTTCATAGGCTCCTACACCCCATCATTTTAAACCTCTATAAATTCTACTTAATATTCTTTTATTTATTCTGCAGGCAAACACTCTATTAGTATTATGAACCTCTTCATGTTCCACTTAGTATTCTCTAAGCCTTTACAAGCTCCACCCAAGTATTCTTTCAAAAATTCTCTTTAGGCTTCACCTCTAATAGTCTCTAAGTCTTTGTGTTCTCTACCCAAGTATTTTTTTCAAAAGCCTCTCTAGGTTTTAAACCCTCAATAGCAACTATTATTGGACTTACACATCACTTGTTTGTTTTCACTATGAACTTCAGAAGTAGTAATTTCTTGACAACTCTTTTGAGTTCTTCCTTTAACCTAAGAGGATGGATACTACATCTTTTGGATACCATTTATTAAGACTTCGTGTATGAAGGTGTTTACAAACACTCCTACAGATTGCTCTCTACTAGGGCTCCACCTAGATTGTTTTGGTTAAGAAAATTTCTTTTGATAAGGAATAATCCAGATAAACCCTTCTTTACCTTATCCTACTTTTTTGGCACTCATTCCTTCCAAGTTTCTCATCTGAATTTGATCAACATAAAGAGATATGAAGTTAGTCGTTTATGAACTTTGGAAATTGAATTCAAATTTTTGTACGAGTTGTCCAAGTTTATGTAGCTAGCCATTCTTCTCTTCATCCTCCATCTTTTGCAACTCATCTTGATTTTTCTTCATCATCTCTATTGTTCTCCATTGTCAAGACAACTTGCACATTTCAAATTTGGATATATCCGTCGAGTGCTAGTTGTTGGTCTTAATGGTTTCTCTTGATTTTCAAATTTGAACAATGAGAAGTCTTTTAAAGATTGGTCTACAACATGTCTTATGTAGATGTTGTTGTAGCTGCATTGTAGTGTGCTTCAATCTACATTGTATCGGTTGTTTGTTCATTGAATAGGACATGTTGTTTTCTTTGAGTTTCTTTCGTAAAAAATCTTCAAGGATAATAAGGAACTCACAACTTCAGAATCAGTGCTTCTAAACACCGATGCATGTTGTAACACCCTTAAGGGTATGGTCATAACTACACTTATATTTCTAAAATGTGAAAATTAATACAATGACGTCATGCAGAATCTAGTAACTAAAAATATAAAATACAACTTTGTCATATTTTATTACATACAATACATCCCTCAAAACATGGGTATCATACATCTCATAAAAGAAATACATTGAACATCAAATATAACTAAGTTATGTCTTCCAAAATGAGGCTGCAGGCTTCATTGGTACATATCATCACTTGATTCCTAAAAAAAAAGAACTTAAAGGGGTGAGACATAATGTCTCGTGAGTGCTCTAAAAACTCTATAGGTGGACGAGATTGTTCTACCTAAACTTCATTTCTCTTACTTCTCATGCCATGACTCTCACTAAGTATCTAAGTAAAAGTTTCATGCCTAGGATTGGTTTTACACATTTTGATCATTAATAACTTTCGTTGACTTCCTTTTGTTTTCTTAACTATTATAGTGTTTTTCCTATCACTATTACTTTAAGAATCGTCTAACTGATAATACTTCTCTTATATAGCTGCATCTAGTTAACATCAATATTCATTCCTTAGTCTCACCTTTCCTTTTTTCGATACTTAGAGTTTTCTACCAAATTAAATATAGGATTCTATTATTCTTGGATATCTCAAACGTTCACTTTAACCTACATAGTTCTTATTCTCTTACAAGATTCATGCCCTACTATTACATCACACTAAAAACATCCTTTCATTTGTACTTTTACCAACTAGGACTCACATAAAACCATGTTAGATATAATCATCCTCAAAATCTTAAGGTTGCACAAGACATTCTTAATTAATGTACAAACATACTTTTCATGTGAGTCTTAGTACAAAACATGCATCCATCAATTCATATTACTATCACTAACACAATTTCTCACACATGTAGATCACAACCACAATCACACACTTCACATAAGTGACAAACAATACACTCGTGGCATTCACATCACAAAACACATTCTAAACACTCTCAAAACAATGTACAATGCAATGCAATGCTTGATTTTCTTCTATTATCATATGCATGTGGTATCATTACAACACTTGTGAAAGAAGCCCAAGAGAACATGAAATTGATAGATTTAAACACCATGGGAAACCCAACAACACACTTTCATTGAGATGAGACTGCCAGCGACACGTCAGGGTTACCCAATTTTGCAATGATACTCAAACTTATGGAATCAGCATGAGTCACATGAAGATTTCAAACTAGATAACACTGCCAAAGATAAAGTCATACTTCAACTTGTAGAAACAAAGCTTCATGGTGAATCAAAGGTGATTCAAAGGTATTTTGATAATAACAATAGTGATAACAAAAGATGATGACAAAGGTGATGACAAAAAGCTCAAAGATCAATCAAAGAACAACTCAAGTGAATCAAGAATAATTCAAGATTTCAAGATAAGAATCAAGAATAAGAGTCAAGAATCAAGATTCAAGGTTCAAGATCTCCAAAATCAAGATCAAGACTCAAGATTCAAGAATCAAGAGAAGGCTTAATCAAGATAAGTATAAAAAGTTTTTCTCAAAAATTGAGTAGCACATGATTTTTCTCAAAACATGTTTACCAAAGAGTTTTTACTCTCTGGTAATCGATTACCAGATTGTTGTAATCGATTACCAGTAGAAAAATTGTTTTGAAAAAGTTTTCAAATTGAATTTACAACGTTCCAATTAATTTCAAAAAGCTGTAATCAATTACAATGTTTTGGTAATCAATTACCAGTCCCTTTGAACGTTGAAATTCAAATGTGAAGAGTCACATCCTTTCACATAAAAGCCTTGTGTAATCGATTACACTGATTTGGTAATCGATTACCAGTGACTGTTTCTGAATAAATCAAAAGATGTAACTCTTCAAAAAGGTTTTGACTTTTTCAAATTGGTTTTAAGTTTTTCTAAAAGTTATAACTCTTCTAAATGGTTGTCTTGACCAGACATGAAGACTCTATAAAAGCAAGGCTTTGTTTTGCATTTCAATCATCTTGAATACTTTTCCAATCAATCTCTTACAATCCTTTACAAGCCTTGAATCTCTTTGAACTTCTTCTTCTTCTTTGTACAAAAAGCTTTCTAAAGTTTTCTGGTTTTCTAAACCTTGAAAACTTGTGCTATTCATCTTTTCATTCTCTTCTCCCTTTACCAAAAAGAATTCGCCAAGGACTAACCGCCTGAATTCTTTTTATGTCTTTCTTCTCCCTTTTCCAAAAGAACAAAGGACTAACCGTCTGAATTCTTTTGTGTCTCCGTTCTCCCTTGTCAAAGAATTCAAAACGACACAGTCTGAGAATTCTTTTGATTCTTCTCATTCCCTAATACAAAAGTGTTCAAAGGACTAACCACCTGAGAATTCTTTTGTATCCCCATTCACAAAGTATCAAAGGTTTAGCCGCCTGAGATCTTTGTCTTAACACATTGGAGGATACATCCTTTGTGGTACAAGTACAGGGTACATCTACATGGGTTTGACTGAGAACAAGAGAGGGTACATCTCTTGTGGATCAGTTCTAGTGGATGGTACATCCACTAGGGTTTCAAAGAGAACAAAAGAGGGTACATCCCTTGTGGATCTTTGCTTGTAAAAGGATTTTTACAAGGTTGAAAGAAATCTCAAGGACCGCAGGTTGCTTGGGGACTGGATGTAGGCACGGGTTGTTGCCGAACCAGTATAAAAACTCTTATGTATTTGTTTCCTTCTTCCCTACTCTTTTACTTTCCACTGTGCATTTAATTTCTGCTTTTACTTTTTGTTAAGTTTCTCTTCTACTCCTTATTCTTTTAACAACTTAGTAAAAGCCTTAGAAGAGTAATTTTTAATTAGTAAAGATTTAGGAATAATTAATTCAACCCCCCTTCTTAATTATTCTGAGGCCACTCGATCCAACACAACCATTCATGCCCTCCTTGATTAGCTCAACACCATATCTCAAAAAAACATAGCATGATATGATGCATGAGACATACAAGACAATTATGAATTTACATACTTATCATAACATGATGATCCTTGCTCCACGTGAACTCAGACCACATACTTGTCATTACAACCATAGTTATAAAAATTAGACCTGCCTAACCAAGACCCAGTGTCCTAGGTAGTCTGGTTAAATAGAAGGACAAAAAATGCATTCAACTCGATTTGGCTTGGATTGACATGACCGAGTTTGGTCAAACCTGGTGACCTAGACTGAGTTGGCCTGATGTTTTTTACCATGTTAAATGGTTAATAGCTAATTATTGAATAACATATAATATACTCCTATAATATTTTCTTATCTTGATCAAAATATAAATAACTAATTATTATCATATTGATCATGATATGATTAATTATTTATATGTTTTATACATCTTCAACAAATTTGTTTATGGTCATTCGATAACTTATGTATTTAGTCTTGAAAAATAAGAGTTTCCTTAGTAATTTAATGATAACACCCAACAAAATAGTAGTAATTTATAGTGATAAACCACTATATAATATTTTATAGTTTGATCATGACGATAAATTTAATTTTGGAGTATGAAAATATAGATTGATCACATTATGTTAGGCGTATTATATATATATATATATATATATATATATATATCAGGTCAACATGGTCACTAAGTGACTCATTTATTGAACATCTAACCCACTGATCCAGTGTCTTGACTAGGTTGATGACCGAACTAGTTTTCATAACACTGATTATAACATATTACCATGATATCACACAAGCATATAAGCTTACAACCACAATGGCACCATAATTGAAGTAAACACTTTCACACATATACACATAAATGGCAATCATCACATTTATCAAACATCAAGATTAGGCTAACAACTCATGGTGTGATCCCATTCATAATTCACCACTTGCAACTTACAATACACTTAATTTGGTAAAGCTTAAAGCACATGAACATATAAAAAACATAAAGTTAAAACATCATTGCAAAGAAAAACCAAAAACCACACTTAGTGCAAAGAAACCAGAGACTATCTATGATGTGTTTACCTTGGAACTTACCATGTTTATCTTGTAGTGCAACCATGCTTAGCGCAACATCATTCACGCTTAGCACGGAGTGTCCAAAGACACTATTTTCCTTAGCCAATTCCATGCCTAGCACAATGTCATTGCACTTAGCACAACAAAATTGGCAACAATTGTGATTCTATGATTTTTTTCCCCTGCACAAGTAAGGTTTTCCACAACTCCCAATGCAACCCAACTTCAAAATACACAAGCAAAGAATCTAAACATCATTCCTACATGTTCCTAATTTATTTAAACACAATTTTCTTCTTTTAAAGTCTCTTTTATTGCATCGGAAATAAAGAGACAAGGTTCATGCTATCAAGGGTGTAATCGATGTTGAACGACATAGATTTGAAGTTGGTCAAGTGATGTATATCAAGGTAGGTCTGATTTGAGATTTTTCATCAAATCCATGCGTCACTTTTCATTTTAATTGTGTTTTCTCTTATTTATTTTCTAAAGTAGATTAAATCACTTGGATTATTGTTCCTTTTTAAAAATTTGAATTATATATTTTTTTCTTTATTCCTTTAAATTGAATTCCTATAAGTCAATAGATATAGTAGCTGAAAATTATTAAATGTAAAATGGAATACTATTTTTTATTTTTATTCTCTATCAGGATTATGTTTAATAGTAGTTATGGATTTCTAGATAGAATATGTTTCATCCTATTAGCTGAATAGGCTTAAGTATCCAAACACTCTATACAAAAATTCAAAGCTTATTTAACTTGAAGTTTGTTATTTAGTGGATTGCTATAACAATTAATTTTTTGGGCCCTATTGCTTGAATTCAACATAAAGAAAAAAAAACTTAAATTTAATAAAAGTCACAAGTAGCAATTGACTTTTTAGTTCCTATCATTTATTAACATGCTTATGAAGTATCATTAGACAAGTATTTGTTTAAAGCTTCGAATTGGAATTGTGAATTAAGAATTTATGATGTAAATTTCCTATATTTCATTAGAAACAAATTTCTTATGTTTCATTAGAGAAGATGAAAAGTTTAATTTTTATCTCATCATCAGTTCTTTCATAGTAAATATCTAATCAATTATTCATGCAAGCATATTTAAATATTTTGTATACTTACTAAACATTGACTCTTCATGTCTTAGGAAATTCATGAAATTCCAATTTTTTTTTACCAATGTTTGAAACTTGAACTACCAATAACAATATGTTTAACCAATTGTCTAAAAAAATTGTAGGTGGGATAAAAAAATATGAAGAACATGGTTACTTTGATATTTGTTTATTGAAAGTCTTGGAATTCTATAAGTTGGTTCAAAAAGCATGAATCTATTTAAATTTATGTGGGAAAATTAAGGTTCAATTTAAGAGTCTCTATCATCCATTTTAATGAGATTGCAAATCAACCAAAATTAATCATAAATGGTGATGTAATTGTGTTGATGTTTTAGTCAAATAAGAACAAGTAATGATGTTCAATTATAGTTTGTTCTAAACACTTTATTGTTTTCCTTGCACAAATAAATGTTGAATATTAATTATTACATAAAGGAACACATACAAAGCATGATTCAAATAACAAATGAAATGATGACAAATTCTGGCAACTGTGTACTATGCAACCCATTGATGTAAACAGAAATTTAGTCATTCCTATAATTGTATTGTATAATATTATAATAATGTATCATTGCAAACATGTGGTTCTAAACTATATATTCAAAAAATATTTTCTTATTATTATTTAATATTTTTTCCACATATCTAAGTTTTTGTTCCTTGGATTTCTTAAGTCTTATAAGGTTGAAGTCCCAACAAAGTGTTGGTTTGTAGATGATGTTGAAACTCAACTTGGAATGATTGCATAGAAGTTTTGCAGTGATAGATATTTTGTTAATGAAATTAGTAATATTCTATATCATTACAAATTAAAGACTGGGGCACGATTTTTCCTTGTCAAGGAAATGACATCTTTAAAATGAGGCTAACTGACATTAATTATGAATAGATTATTTACTCTCAAAAGGTTGTTACATATGATTATCTTCATGATCATGAAAATTATGATTTCCTTTATGTAGATTGACAATTCCAGAGTATATAAAAACATAACAATGACAAATACATTCAGCAATGTCATAGAATACATTCATCAATATATTTTCAAGGAACTTAGCTATTCATATTGCTCCAAATGTAACTAGAGTGATATAAGATCCATATTTGAGTAAATTAAATTTATTATTGGCATGATATGTTGTCATGATCATATTAACTTGTATTTCATGACTTCAATCAACTCAATTTATATACATAGCATGATTTATTATTACTTTAATTTTTAAATTCCAAATTCTAGGTTAACACAAATTTTGCTTGAGGTTGGGAAAAGTGTACTACACATTACTGTCCTAAATAATGTTAATTTCTTAAAAAAAAGAGGTTAAATATTTATATTGCTCTTAGTTATATAATATATGCATTTTTAAATTGACTTACGACTATTTTAAATTATTAGGGTGTGACATGTTCTTCTACATGAACAAACTTGTTTGAACAAGTCTAGGTTAAAGAGAGGTATTTCCTGTACTTTTGTCGTATAATCTAATTAGCATCTGAACTACTACATGTTTATTGACATCTAATTATCTAATAGGTATTTTTTTGTTTTTTTATTGTTCTATGTAATAAAGTAATGATAAATTCCATGAGTTCGTAGCCAAATAATGCTATAATTATCTTACCTATTTTTCTTCTTCTTGCAAATACTAAAATTTAGTTAAACTTATTTTTCACTTGCTTTGATTATAATTATAAGACATAATCAACCAATTGTTTTCTCATTTTTTATAAGACATGATTTCAACTCTCTTGTGCATGGATTATTTTGGATTAAAGTATAATTACTTATTTTAGGTATAATTTGATGTAATTTCAAAAATCATTTTCTCTTTTTGATTCAAATTCCAAAATATCAATAAATGGATATTATTTGATTTGATAATGTTAAAGACAGATTTGCATCAATAGCCAAAAACAAAAATAGTGGTTATATATATAAACTAATTTTATAAGAATTCTAATATTTAGAACATAATATCTTATAAATAGGGATGAAAAGAGTAGCAAATAAATACAATTCTATTTAAATTATTGTTAGTGTGTTATTTTTTGATATTATTATACTAAGCATAGATTATCATTGTTTTGATTTTAAATCCTATAAACTTAAATTTAAAAAAATGATAAAAAAATATATTTGATGATCTATATATATATATATATATATATATATATATATATATATATATATATATATATATATATATATATATATATATATATATTGGTATAAGAATTGAAATTGGGGAAATTATATTATTTATCTATATTCCATTAGAATCAATAATGCATTCCATTAGAATTGGGTCAATTTAAATATTTTTAATAAGATTGAATTATAAATATGTTATTAAATATTAGTTCATGTTATTAATTGTTTTTTGCATTGTCATGAAAGTCATGTTTAGTTTAAAAAGATGTGTAGTGTCAACAATAAATGATTGAAAAGATACACCAAAATCAAAAACTTGGTAATCAACTTTTTTTTATAGAAACTTGGTAACCAACTCATAGTCATGTAATATCAAAAGTTAGCATATTGTACTACTTATATTAATAAACATCATGTTCATAGTAGTATTGGTATAGTTATTAACTTTAAAAAAATTGTATGGTATAAAAAAATATCAGTAGTAACATTATATTGTTAATATCATGAATAATGATGTAACATTTTTAATTAATTGCATTGTTTTTGTGTGAAGATTATATATAATTATATGACTCAATCTTATGATAAATGCACGAAGTACTAACTAGATGTATTTGTGATGAATAGTAAAGAGCATTTAAATAAATGAGTTAGATATGAAAAACATTTAGATATATATTTTTATTTTTTAATGAACACTCGTAAATGGAAAAAAATCGTAAATGAGTTAATTTATTCATTTTAATTTTGTTTACAATGTTAAGAGTTAATTTCCAAAAAAAATGTTTCACATCCACCGTGGTTAATAATATAGATGTAAAACATAATTATTATTGTTTTTTTAGTGATAATATAATTTATAACAATATATAAAAGGGATATTCCTTTTTGGTGTACACATTTGTTTAACACAGTTTTACCCTTTAATTATAATTTTCTCTCTTTGAACCACAATTGTAATATAATTGTCGATTAAAGGATAAAAGAGAAACAATTGTGAACACAAGGAATTAATGGTTTTTTGTTTAAGATCACTTTATCCATTAGCAACTACACACTTCATGTATTAATGTTAGAAAATGCTCTTACATACAACCTGTAAACTGATTATTTCCACCTTTCTCCGTTCTCTTAGACCACCCTTAAGTATCTGTTCTCTCTCACTTAATATTTTTATCGTTTCATCTTACAAAATAATGTTTAACTAGAAAGTATGAATGTACATTCTCTTATTTTATCAAAAGGTAACACAACAGTAGTCCAGAGATTCTAATTCTCCTTTGTCAAAGGAGCTTAATTTCTTTTTATTTTGTATTTCTCTATATGATTTTATATATAAAAAAAAGTATGTAATCAAGCATTGTTATTTTATTTTTGAAAAGGAAGGATTGACAATTTATATATTTCTTACTACCACATCTCATGAAAACATAACATGTGTGAAGTATTTGGTTGTTGAATGAGAAGAATAAGTGCATAAAAGAAATCATATATCCATTTCAGCCTTTTCGGTTATGTGGCATAATGGAATTCTCTTCTCATTTTCACAACTTGCTATACACTCTAAAATTTTAAAACAAAATCCTTTCATTGGTTACAAAACAATCATTAGATTTTTATTTTATATAATATTCTCTTAGGGAAGGAGTTTAAACGATTGAAACAAATGTTATTTATCGATCACTAAAGGTTCTCTCAAGTAACTTGATGTTGGTTTACACCTTTTCAATAGTTACTTAAGAGTGTGTCTATGTTTACACACTATTATTTCCAACCAATCAAGGGCTACAAGAAAAAGGTTACAACAAACCTTAAAAAATATATTGAGGAAGGAAGACATTGATTTTCCAACTTTCAATTTGTCCGTCTTAGCTAATGCCACTGAAAACTTTTCATCAGCAGTCTTGGTTGGAGAAGGTGGATTTGGACCAGTTTACAAGTGATAAAGAAAATTGATATCTAGAACTTCTATTTTCCTTAAAAAATTTCTCTAAGTTTCTAATTATAGTCTATGACTATTTTTCAGGACTCACTAATAGAATGGAAAGAGTTAGTTATGAAAAGGATTTCAAAGAAATCTAGATAAGGGTTGGCATAAGTGTTTCAGTTATTATATTTTTAATTGATGTTACAACTTTCATTTGCATATCCTTCTTCTCCCACATTAGAGTCCTTCTCACTATATCTATGTATTAGTGATTTTGTAGGTTTTCATCCCAACTCACTTATACACATGTTTTTATTTTTAATTTTCATCACTTGTTACTAATACTGTTTTAATTATTTCAATAGGCCTAGCCAAAAATAATTTCATCTATGGAGTTGGAAACACAAAAAGGTTCAATATATACTTCCAAATCCTCACTTGGATTTTGTAGTCATTGAAGTTAGAGTTGAAGACACAAATAGGTTCAAATATCTTTCTATGGAGTTGGAGACTGGCATTGTTACAAGAACTTCATCTAATTTTTTTTATTGAGTATTTAATTATATGGATTTACTACTTAACAATTTTTACTTGGGGAAAAGGATTTGGAGAGGGGGGGGGGGGATATTGAAAAACTTTTCAATTACAATGTATAGAGAATGATGCCTATCTATTGACTCAACATATATTTTTAAAATTTTGGATATTGAATGACAAATGTTGATGAGAAACTTTGATTCTTTGTCTTTCCTATTTTATGTTCAATTTTGATTTCCCCTTTCTCTCTCCTCTCTCTTTTAAGTTTCTTTTCTTTTGCATGTATCACTGTCAACATCTATTAAGCCCATTTTGAATTTGTTAACTCATTAAGTATATTGTATGTTGCTTCAATGGCTTACAAAACTCAATTTTTTATTTTAATAATCAATGGCTCACAAAATCCAATTTTTCTATTCATGTTTCAGCACTTGAAAGGAAACATTGCATTGTCTTGAATAATGGTTTGTAACTAGTAAAGTAAGGCTTCTATCTCTTAAATTATTTTCTTTCTCCTCCTTCTATGGGTTAATCAATGGATAAGAAAGAATAATGAAATTTCCTAATTTCATATTAAGTTGTCAATGAAAAATCACGTTAATAAATCATTTCTATTTTAGCTAAGCTATATGTGAATTTTGTAATTAATATTGATGTAACTTTAATTGAAAAAAAATGATCATACATTCATGTTTAACATATCAATTTTTTTTACATATCTAATTCATTGTATGGTACTTCAACGACTCATAATATCCAATTTTTAGTTTTAATTATTTTGACTTATCTAATTTATTGTATGTTACGTCAATGTCTCACAAAATCCAAATTTTGTATGTTTCAACTTTTGAAAAGAGTCATACAAGGTGATTGTTTTTCAGCACTTGAGAAGTGATTTTTATTTAGTGAAGCAAGAGTTATATTTGAATTGTGCTATTGATTTTTTTTAACTTACCTAATCTATTATATTTTGGTGTTTCAAGTTATACATGTATGTGTTTTTACACTAATTTATTAACTCCGTTAATTAATCAAATTCAATATTTCTAACTCTTTTTTTCTTCGGTTAGAAATTAACCTTTCCAATTAAACAAGCGTCCATGTATGTTTATAATAATTAATCTTTTGTTGCTACTAATTTGATAATTTTTATTAGAGCATGCTAAATATTGTTATGTATTCAAGTTAGATCAATTGTTATATATCTTAATTTGAGTATAACTTATACAATACTTTAGAAATTGATAGAATCACATATATATCTTGGTTTATTTAAGATGAATGTTCTTCTACTTTCATATGCAGTGAAATTAATTGTGTATATTAATATAATAAATAAAAATAAAATCTATAACCATAAAGAGATAGACATTTCACCTCACACATTTTTGCCTCATTTTTCTTCTATTACCAAACTTTTTTAAATCTATATTTCATTCCTAGATAGTTAATTATCTAGCAAGTAATTAATATTTTTTTTAAACTAGCTATCCTTTTTTTGAATTTGTAAATTATATAATTAATAATAAATTAAATAATTAAAATGTTGGTAAAAACTAACTATATTTTTTTAAAAAAAAATCAACCAAATTTTTTATTTATAGATCCTATCTTTCCTAACACAAACTATTCATTTTCTTTTAAAATCATTAATTCCTAGCTCATTTATTCTTAAGTTATACACTAAATTTTTTTCATGAGATAAAATGTATAATCTATAATTTATAAACTACACTCTATATTCACAACCTATCTATAAAACAACATATATATGTATTTTTCAATTTTGATGTACACAATTGTTTTGCCTTATTTTATGCCTTTAAAAGAGTCATGTAACAAATATCTTTTTTATCCATATGCAGTTCATGTTAAATATTTTTCTAGCCAAATATCCAATGTTTTTGAAAACTATCCATTTTTCAATTTTAGAAATACGCCAATTAACAATAAACATTTTTAAAACCGACCATTTTTAAAAAATATATATATTTTTTAAATTATGGATCCTATCTTT
The DNA here is from genome assembly GCF_000004515.6 of Glycine max. Lineage (NCBI taxonomy): Eukaryota > Viridiplantae > Streptophyta > Magnoliopsida > Fabales > Fabaceae > Glycine > Glycine max. Next base: position 15,542,404 of record NC_038248.2, on the reverse strand, counting down.
CCTAACACCCAAATTACCATTATTCTTTTCTATCTACTAATTCCAAATTCTTATATCATTTGTTCTATTTTAAGTTAATTTATCAATTTGTAAAAAAAATTAAGTTACCCAAAAATATTCAGGCTATAAGTAATCCAATTATTCTCATTTTCAGTTTCTAATGATAGGAAACCTTGATAATTCCAAATATTTTATACAAGTTTTACTAATGTAATTGTTATTGTTAATTGAGTTTTAATAATATTTTTTGAATGCAAATGTTCGAATTAGAGATATTGATTCAATCTCATCAATTGTACACAAGAAAAAAAAAGTAGAACACAATTGAGTTGTCCATCATAAAATTGATATGTTAATTGAGTTTTACTATAAACTAGTTATTATTTATAAGTTTTGAAATCAAAAAATTCTTTTATATGTTTTTTTGTTGTTTGTATAAATTTTCAAGTACAACATTAAATCCAATTGGTATACAACTAGAAAAAGTTATTTTTTTTTATGTTTTTATCTATAAAATTTAACAAGTTTTTATGTATACAACTAATGTCTTGTCTCATCAAAATTGTTAAAATATAATTCATTTTACTTCAAGTTCAAGCCAATCTGATTATAATTATTCAATTATCATATTTATATTTTTTTCAACATGAAATAATGACATAATAAATTATTTTAGATTAATAAGTTTGGATAAAAAGATAAAATGGATAACTATTTCAACTTAACACAAAAAAGTAATAACAAAATAGAAATATGGATACATAAGCATGGCAAGAAGTAACTAGTATAGTTTCAAAATTAATAATTTTTTCATTAAAAAAATATAGACATATCAAATCAATTTTTTGTAATAAAACACAACAGTGTAGAAATGCGGACACAGAGGCGTGACAACACCTGTATCTCTTTGAGTCGTTATAATGATTATTAAATATAAAGATTATTCATAATGAATATAAAGATTAGATAAATTTATTGCTGAAAAAAATATAATTATTAAATTATTTGTATGTATATTATTTTTTATCGATATCGTGAATGAATAATGTGTTAAAAATGTTTAATGTCAATAAATGTAACGTTTATGCAGAAACTGGTGTGCTAAAAACATGCAAAGAAATATAAGTTAAGGGTAACTAAAATATGTAAAATAGAAAAACAATAATTTGTTTAAACATAAAATAAACAACTTTAGAATAAGTATTTTTTTTAATTTTTTAAAAATAAGTGGATAGGATTTTCTTTTTAATTTTTTAAAAATAAGTGGATAGGATTTTCTTCTTAAAATAAGTAAAAAAATTACTTATTTAAAGTAGAAACAATTTAAACAAACATATTGAAAAAATATAAAATTACTTATTTTATTAAAATAACTTTTTTTGACAAATATGTTTAAATAAAATCAGCCTCGGTGCTATAAAGTAGACAAGTATGTGAGGAAAAAAAAGGAAATAAAAAAACAAAGAATAAGCTAATTAGCAAAGAAACCGTGCATCAACATGTCATTGGTATGAGTAGTGTTGGGTTTGGTCCCCTTAGGAAGGTTTGAAGTTCGAACTTTGTGAATGGAAAAAAAGTAATTGAGAGGAAAGATCACATTAAAGGTGGTCAGCTAAGTTTTCCTACGAAAATTAGTCATCAATAAAGTTGATAAATATTTTGCACCAACATCATTAATACCAACAAAAAAAATAAAGACATTGTGCATTGCATGGATTTCTAGCTAGTAACATTCAACTTAAACTTACTTCCATCTCAATGAAACATAATACTTAGCTTTTCATTCTGATACATAAAAATATGTATTTTTCCTTTTATTAAGCTTTTAATTGCAATCCAAACATACTAAATTTGCAAAATGAGTTAAACAAGCTATAATTGGGTCAACTATTTTCTTTGCCTACAAATTAGAGCATCATATCAAAACAAATTAACACACGTTTGAACCTTAATTTAAGGGTAAATGATTCATTTGGTACCTAAAAGATGCATTCACACAAAAATTGCCCCTTAAAGGTGAAAATAACCAATTTAGTCCACAAATGTGTAAATGTGACAAATTGATCCGACTGTTAAATCTTCTTTGTTTCCATTAATCCTCATGCACACATGACACAAACATGAGTGACATGACACCTCCACAAGGTAAAGTGACTTGGCTCTTCAAAACATATCACTTTGGACCACCTTGTTAGCTAATGTTTGCCTCCTTTAAACACAACGTATTGGACCAATTTGTCATGAAATGTTTGACTTCTTTTTCTTCACCAAAATTCTAACATTTTGATTCTTTTAACAACTATCTTTGGGTCTAAGTACAAATTTTCTTGTGTTTCCCATTCTCATTCTCCCATTCTCCCATTCTCCAATTTAGAGTTTGTTTGCGTTCAATCCTTAACTATGCTAATGAGTGGTGGATCAAAATCAATAGAAGGTGCTTCTTTTTCACACTTCAATGATGGTCTTTTTGTTTACTGTACTTGCAAGCAAAAGGTTGTGATTTGAACTTCAAAAAGGCTAACAATCCAAGGAGGTTGTTCTACACATGCCCACTGCCAAAGATTTGGTAATTTTTGTTTGAATGTCATTCAATACCTCCTCTGCCTTAACATATTTTACTCCAAATATTTGGCTTTTTTATAAATATTTTTATAGAATAATTGATCATGTAATTAATTTGACTGAGTTCTTGTTGGTGATGATGGAAAGTGGAAGGAAGACTTATGGTGAAGATGAATTTGTTGGTCTTTGAAGTATAACAATGTGTTTGGATGAATACTTTCATTTGAGTAATTCATTTTAAATGAGATATTGAATTGCTGTCATTTTAAATTTAGTGTTTGGATAATGATTTAAGGAGAAATTAAATACTTCAAATTTTAATAGAGAATTTTAATTAACCAAAACTGAGTCATATGAAATTCTCCTAAAAACCTAAGAATTTCAATTTCTCAAGACGTGCTCCTACTCACTCCTTCTCCTTTCTCTGCCATCTGTGCTCTGCCTCCACTCCTTTCTCTCCTTTCTCCATACCAGCAGCACTCCTCTCTCTTGGGGTCTTTTTTCAAAGGTTTCGAGAACTTCGATCTCGACTCGCAGGCTCATTCCCTTGCGATTTAGACCCACACTCTCGTTGTGTCACGGTGTGTTAATTTTTTTCGTTAATTTGTGATTTATTTTTTATTTAGTTGTTTGATTTCATTGGTTTTATACTGTGGGTACTCATTGTTTGATTTTGTTGCTCATTGTTTGATTTTGTTAACGTGTACTGTGGGTATTTTTGCAAATTTGTTAGGAACAGACCCTGCACTATAGGTGTTTATGTTTATTCTTCTATTAAGAACTTTGGTTTCTTCACTTTGTGTTTATTATTGGAACTTTTCTGTCAATTTGGTTTATAAATTCAAACTGCACTATGTTTATTATTGGAACTTTGTGTTTATTATTGGAGCAGACCCTTAAAAGTTTTAGAGAATAATAAAGAATGAGAGAGTTTATATGACTTTTAGAAGTTTGTGAAAAGGAACAGTGGAAGCTTGTGGTTGTTCCTTAAGTTTCAGAGTAACATTTTTTTTATTATTGGTACTTATCTTTTTGGCAGTAACCCATTAAATTCAATAGTCGGTGTAGCACATCATGTGCCATTTATGCGATCCTATGGTTTGTTTGATATTGCTGCTGTTTCACTGGCTAATTCATTGACTCTCTTCCCATACATTGATGAAATATCTGAGAAGCTGGACTATATAGGCATAAACTACTATGGGCAGGTTTGCTTTATTAACCTTGACAGTGCACTGTGCATGATATCTGGCATACTCACATGACAATTCTCACATTTATTTCAAGAAGTGGTTTCAGGTGCAGACCTGAAGCTGGTGGAAAATGTTGAGTACAGTGAATCTGGTCGTGGGGTATACCCTGATGGTTTATACCGTATGCTGCTTCAGTACCATGAAAGATACAAACATCTAAATATTCCCTTCATCATTACTGAAGATGGGGTTTCAGATGAGACAGATTTGATCCGTCGACCATATCTCTTGGAGCATTTGCTTGCTATTTATACTGCCATGATCACAGTTTTGATTATGAATTAAATTTTTATTTGCTTAAAATTAAGTTATTCTTTCATAAACACCAATTTCATGTTAGGCTTCATGCAATTTTTCTACAGGGTGTGCGTGTACTTGGTTACTTGTTCTAGACTATTTCTGATAACTGGGAGTGGGCTGAAGGATATGGTCCCAAGTTTGGACTTGTTGCGGTTGACCGGACAAATAATCTTGCACGGATCCCTCGCCCCTCTTACCATCTATTTTTAAGGTTCGAACTCCCATCTATATTTGTTTTTCCATGTCATTTGCTCTGTCTAATTTTTATGACACTTCTCATGAACTCTTGATTGCAGATTGTGAATACAGGCAAAGTTACACATGAAGATCGTGAAAGAGCATGGGATGAACTTCAAAGAGCTGCGAAAGAGAAGAAAACAAGGCCATTTTATTGGGCTGTGGATAAACACCGTTTAATGTATGTAGGTAATTATTTACTCATAATTTCAACTACCAATCTGTGTCTCTATTGATTAGTGGGACTCTGTGTTTCTTCTGGATTTTATGTTTTTTCCCACCCTTCTTGTTTTAACATATATTTTTTGAATGCACTGATTATTTTACGGTACAATTTTATATCAATAATTTATTCATTTAAATTTATAATAGTTATATCAGCACCATGCGATCTTGTTTTAACTTTTAACTGCAGACAAATAGTTATATCAAGTTTAAGATGACTATTTAATACTACTGCATTATATTCATTCTTCAATGACTTTAGTTCTATATGGGGGATATATGGATAAGTGTCTAACAAGTCTTCTTGGCTCTCATCAGTGGTGGACTTGACGAACCTGAACAACGACCTTATATAGAACGAAATTGGCGGTTGATTCATGTCAAAAACCGTATCAAATTACATGTGATTGTGTTGATTCATGTTTATGCATTAGTGCATTATTAGTAATTTGAATTTTCTTCCCTTACAAATAATGAAATTAATATCATTTGAATTTTGTACGAGATAATTGTCCTTAAATTATATAATTATTTAATTTTAATATGTTTTTTAAAATTATTGCGAGACTAGGTAATTAATTTTTTTTAACAAGAATAAGGAATTACATATCATTCATCTTTTAATTTTGCAGTATTATTTAATCCAAGTTTTTTTGTGTTACTATAAGAATATTATATAAGATTCAAAATTGTTTAGTATTAAAATTATTTTGATTATTTAATTATTAAATATTTTTAAAAAATTATTATTATATATTGTATAACATTAAATTTATTTGGAATATTTAACTACTTAAAAATGATTCATGTTTATTTTCATTCAATATTGAAGTTTTAATTTTTAAATAAATATTTAAAAATGAAAATTTGAATTTAATTGAAATTGAATTACTTTATCGAAACAAGGAAATTAAAATATAATAAATTGAATTGCCTCATCCAAACAAAATATTTATAAAATGAAAAGAATTTAAATCAAGACAATCAAAATGCTGTGAATTTGAATTTCCTAAAATTTTTTAAATCCCCCGTCCAAACACATGATAAAGGTTTTGAAGATGCATTTTTTTTGTTCTGTTTTTTATGCATTTGGTAATGATCTCCTCAATGTTGTTGTTGGATGTTTAGAATGTATTGTAATCCCATGAAGAAGGTGCCTATTGTTGTAATCCCATTTATTCTAGTTTTAAATTTGTGTTTTTGAGAACCATGGTGTCTTATAATTCCTTTGTTGTTCTTGTATAATCCTATTCTAATTTCAAATATGTGTTTTTGTTCGAGTTTCAATTTAACTGAGGAGATCACTTATATGTGAAATTTTTTAAATATTTGCTAAAAATTGTCAAATTTGTTCCTCAATTTTCACACTTATTTTCAAAATGGTTGTTAAAAAAAAAATACAGCTAAATGACAATGTAGTCTACAACATAATTATAAGGAATGGAATAATTAGTTGAAATATCACTTGATTATAACTTAAATAAATATGAATTTGATTCAGTAGATATCTTGAAATTCGATCACATCAAGCAACAATACTACACAAGATGGCTGTCAAAATTGACTGACAAATCTAAACCGGAACTTGTCATTGAATACCACATTGCATTCATAAGTTAACCTTGTTCATTACATTACCAAATCCAACTAAAATATCTAATATGAACAGTCCATTGTCGTTCATTGGAGCACGAGAAGAAGATGAGATACCAAGTCTATGCGTGAAAAGTGAGTGTGAATGGTAACATGGGAATTTTCACCTTAATGGTTTACTTTTGAGATGAAAAATCATCCAAAATATGTGTTTAAAGGATGCAAATATTTCATGACAAATTGCTCCAAAATGATGCGTTTAAAGGAAGCAAACATTAGCTCATAAATTGGTCCAATGCGGTATATTTTGAGGAGCCAAATCATTTTACACTGAGAAGGTGCTACGCCTAAGTCACCCAGTTTGTACGGTGTATGCACGAGGGTTATAAAAAACGGAAAAGAATTAATAATCAGACCAATTTGTTATGAAATTTACATATTTGTGAACTAAAATTATTTATATCTTTAATATTAAATTGTCAAATAAATACATGATATTGATACTTTATCCTTAATTTAATTTATATTCTGAATGCCCTTCCTCATTTGGCAACGATTTCTGTATCCCGAAGTACGTAAAGACCAAAGGTGACAATCTCCCACACCACACGCACATGGCAGCTACCAGCAAGAGGGAAAACATTAAAAAAAAAAAAAGAACAAGTCAGCGTCATCGTTGTATTTATCACTATCATCATCTTACAATTCTCCCACTCCTTCTCCAGGCATCCGAATCAGCACTTCGACATCGACTCCAATACGGCACCGTTTCCCTTCACCACCAATTACAATTTACAACACATAACAATCGCCAGCGCCACCATTTCCCTTCGGTTTCGAAGAATCAATGGCGACTCGCGCGTTGCTTGGAGCAATCAAGAAACGCGCCGTTTCGTTCCCCGCATTCCCCGGCCACTCCGGTTATCGACACGTAACAATTATTCATCCCAAAAATAAAAACATAAATAGAAAGCGGAACTTTTTTTTTATTCGTTTGTTTTTCAGTGTATTATGCTTCTCACTCTGTGTGGTGTTGTTGTAGGGTAGCACGCTTGTTGTGGCGGAACACGAAGGTGGTTTTATCAAACCCCCTTCTCTGTCTGCACTTGCTGCTGCCACGTGTCTTCCCGATCCCTACTCTTCCGTTTCTGTGCTCTTGGCCGGTTCGGGTCCTTCTCTGCATCAAGCTGCTTCACATGCTGCTTCGTGCCACCCTTCAATCTCCAAGGTAACTTTTTTTTTTTTAAATATGTAATTACGATTTTTTTAGAGTAGATATTCAATTTAATTCTTAAAATTAAGGACTGAGTTTTGATTAAGTTTGTGTGCTGCTGACTGTGCCAAATACTTGGAGCCAAAGCTTTGCAGTTTATACTTTATTCAGTTCGAACAAGATTGTCTCTGGTAGAGAATATATATGATTTCGTACTGAAAACAAAAATTAATCCATGGATTTATAAAATTAAAGGTGTGTTTGGGAAAACTTGTTTTTTGACAACTAATTGTTTTTTTTTTGTGTGTGTGTGAATTTTTTCTTAAAAAATGATTATGTCTTCAAATTTCAAAATAGGCTAATTAAAACACTTAGCCTCGATAAATTCAGGAGGTGCAGCACAAGTGAAAGATACTGCAAGTGTCTATTTCTATGCTGCTATTTTTTTATTATTATAATTATCGCTATTGTTTTAATGTTAATGATTAGTGTTCTTGATTGGATATTATATTATTGCAAATACGCTATAGATGGGTGGGGGATTTATGTTATGGTGCATCGGGCATTGGTCTTGAGCTTGAAATGGTGAAAAGGGGAAAGAGGAAATGGAAATTTTGTTATTGAGTATGGGTGGGGGTTATTTATGTGAAGATATACGTTGGAAGGGAAGATTGGGTTTCAGGATTTTGATGGTTGGTGTGTGTGTGTGTGTGGTGTAGGTGCTCGTGGCAGATTCGGATAAATTCAAGAACCCTCTGGCAGAGCCCTGGGCTAAATTAGTCCATTTGCTTCAGCAGAGTAGCGGTTACTCTCATATAATTGCTGCTGCAAATTCTTTTGGGAAAAATGTCATGCCGCGTGCTGCTGCCCTTTTAGATGTCTCTCCCATTACTGATGTTACTGGAATTTCTGATTCCAATACTTTCGTGAGGTACATTCTGTTGTGTTCTCTTTTTAATTTAATGATGACTAGGAACCTGCTGTTTATTCCAAATTTTGATGGTGGTTACCTACTATTAATAATAGTCAATGCTGTTAATATTTTTCTCATTCTTTCTTTTTACACGTTTATAACAACTATTTGTAAACTAAGCAATGACTAATTAGAGATCTAATAGTAAGCTGGAGTCCTGAGTAGTCAACTGAAAACCTGGATTATCTTGGGACTTTTGAACTCTGGGAGGTATTTCTATTGGAGTATATTTGCCATAGATAGCTTCTGTCTCTGAATAATAATAAGACATCAGAATAGATATGAACTTGGTAATCCTGACTAATAGGTGAGGACTGAAGTGATACAATATGGATGCTGGTTCATGCATATAGGGGAAGATTTTTCCATTCTATTCTTAAGGCTTACTAAAAAAATAGTAGAAAAAGTGAATTCTAATTTACATTGGTTGGCTGAAAAAAGAGCATGATAACACCTGAAGGTTCCTGAACAAGTATTCTTATAACTTCATTGTATGTCCTTTTGTTAAAAGTGACCTCTCCAGCAATTGTCTTAGTCTTAAAAATTTAGAACAAATGAGTTTGCATGTGGTAAGGCATATTCATTGAGTTGAAGAGATGGCTACGAGAGTAGCGATGCATCTCTCTTTTTTCCTCTTTTTTTGTGGTTTTGGCAGCTAATTGATGCGACACACATCTTGTATTTGAGTTATTCATTATGATCCTGATTCTGTCTTGTATCAATACATGCTGGGTTCTTTGTTTAACGAAATGTAAGATTTCGATTTCTTATACAGGCCAATATATGCTGGAAATGCACTTTGAACCACCGATATACTGGTGCCAATCCTTGTATATTAACTATTAGATCCACATCTTTTCCTGTTCCTCAGAAGTCAGTTGACTCAAAATCCAACGAGGCTTCAATATCTCAGGTTGACCTTTCAACCTTTGATGAAGGTCTGTTTTTCTGTTTCTGGTGCATGACATTTTATTTTTTGGAAAAAAAAGAGAAATGCATTTTGTCATCAATTATCTGTTGACAATAGGTCCTGGTTGGATGCTTAAAGAGCAATGGTTCAACAATATCACATATAATTGTTCTCAGTCATTTACATCTATTTGATCAATTACCACCCTGTCAGACTTGGATACTTGAACCTCCCTTATGGGAAAAGAATCTTAAATTATTCTTTTTCTTGTTTCTTTTTTGGGCAGATCTGGACAAGTCTAGATATATTTCTCAAACTTCCCAGGATGATGAACGACCAGATCTTGGGAATGCACGGATTGTAGTTACTGGTGGCCAAGCACTAAAGAGTTCTGAGAACTTTAAATTGATTGAAGATCTAGCCAAGAAACTTGTTGCTGCTGGTATTATTTGCTATATGTGCTATTATGATATTGATACTTATTTTAATAGCTAGAGATTTGTTATTTTTGTTTTTGCAGGTTTCACCATTGCTGGTATTATTTGCTTGTATGCTATTATGATATTTATTTTATTAGCTAGAGATTTGTTATTTCTGTTTTGCAGGATAGAAAATCTTTTAATATATAATTCCTTGCCTTGACACATGATAGCTTGCTTCACTGTTATCAATTTTTACATTTTATTCTTTTTTATGAGTTAAGTAAAATCTGCTAACTTCATCCTCCTTTGTTTAGTTGGTGCAACTTGTGCTGCCGTTGATGCAGGATATGTTCCAAATGATCTCCAGGTGACAACTTTACTTCCTTTCAAGATTAACCTTCTACCCTCCATGCCACACATATGAAAGCACAAATGAATTACAAAAAAGGAATGAAGTCTCATTCTAAATTCCTCCTTTTACATCCTTGGCTCCCATGTTTATGCTGCTAAATGCCTGAAACAGCAAAACATCTGTTAGTGTTACAAGAATAGAATGTTAAAGCTCACATATCAATTGAATGCATTAAAAGCTGAACATTTACTTTTTTGTTTTCTATCAAGTAGCAGGGTATTAATCATTTCATGTAATCTTTCAATCTTTTGGCGACTGTTTATAATTTAGAAAATCAAAATGATCCAAGGAAGGGTTGGATCCAGTGTTTGGGTCTTGTCTGGCTTACCTTGCATTTGCAAAGGGTTTTACAACTTGAATCTCTGACCTTTAATTCACATGGTGACAACTCCAACCGTTGCACCGACCACCAAGGCTGCCCTTTTTAACAATATTTTGATATGCTATCTCAGCCTGATGCATAAATTAGTAGAAAAAAGATATAGTTTCCTGCCTTTTTACTTTGCTACTGATGGTTATGGAATGGCATATCATTTGGAGTATTGGGATATGCAAATAATAGGCTTTGTGTTGAATCTCAATAACCACTTCAACTTCAATTAATTCATGGCTAATATAGTGTTCTCATGTCCACGTTACCTGCTGGAAATTTGATATGTAGGTAGGGCAAACTGGAAAGATCGTTGCTCCTGAACTCTATATGGCTTTTGGTGTATCTGGAGCTATTCAACACTTGGCAGGGATGAGAGATTCCAAAGTCATTGTTGCTGTTAACAATGATGCTGATGCTCCTATATTTCAGGTAATGGCTCTCTTTCAAATGGATCAGGCTACTCTGTATTTCAAAATTCAAAATAATTGTCACTTTAGAAGTTTTAGTTTGGTTCTTTTTGGGTCTCTTTAAAAACCAAAAGGCTTGTGCAATGAGAGAGAGATTATTAATGGACTGAAAAGTTAATTTAAGCAAAATATTTGACTGAAACCTTAACTGTCAATTATTTTAAAGTGGAGTATTTAAGTTAATGCAGCTTCTACTTTACTGGCCACAAACCTGCTGAAGAAGAAAACCGTTTTGCCATATTTTTGTGATATGCTAAATTGCAGGTTGCTGATTATGGACTGTTTGAGGTGATACCAGAGTTACTGGAGAAACTCCCTGAGAAAAAATAAAACGTGTAACATGCATCTGACATCTGTACATACTAGAGCAGAATGTATCATCTTGGAGCCTCAAAATTACATTTTTTTTTACCAGATGAATCACTACAATACTAGATGGCCCATTTTGCACTACCACACTGGGTACAAATAATACTAAATCACTTCACACTTGTGAAAAAACTTTGACTCTGTTCGGGATGGTTTTATGTTTTTAATTTCAAAATTTTTAAAACCGGAAATCAGTTTTGAGTTTGAGTTTGAGTTTGAGTTTTCAATTTCTGTTATTTTGGTTTTCAGCTATTAAAAATGATTTATGCACAAGTTAAAAAGTATAAAAAGATAAATTTAACGGTTAAAATTTAGTTGAATTTACATGCCTACTATCAAGGGGACAGCACGTCTGTAGGTTTGAGGGAGGCTTTCCCCAACCCCCATTTTTTTTTCTTAACTAAATCTTTGATTTTTATTTACTTTTTTTGGAAAATAATATTGAGAATGTTGTAATTGCATATGGACAGTGTCATATGTAACACAATACGTGCAAAAGTGGAAATCTGTTTAATTAGATCTCCACACAAACGAATGAAACGATAAAGCTCTAAAGTTAGTGTAAAAATTAAATGTGCAAAAGTATCAATATTTTCTTTTCCGGTAATATTGTCTTTGAACTCAATAAACAGTTCATGCCAAGACGAATAGAAAAGGTTCTACTTTGATATGTTGTCAAAATTCAAAACTAATATAACTTAGTTACGAACCATTCTCGCACTATTTGTTAGACATATTTTAATAAAACAATTCGCATATATTTTCGGATATTTTTAACTAAGAAAAGTAAGATATCTTAGCAGTTAGATAAATGACATTTCATTTTATCATCTATAATGCCGACTCAGGGGATTGCGCTTGAGTGTTTTTCTATAATAATGTCATGGTATTTATATATGTTCATCTGATTCGAATCTACTTTCAAGTATTTGTTGTGTTTACCTGTAGCTATGAACTCTTCATGGATATATATAAATTAGAGTTCACTCGTCATTGTGAGTGCAACTGGTGTATTGGTATCATAGTTTCCTCCCACGGTACTGGCCGTGGTCGATTCCCCGGTTGCGCAATAGTTTATTGAGTTACTTGTATTTACTCTTCTTGAATTCAATTATTGATTTTGAGTATTTTTCGGCGCGACCAAGCTGTTTTGGTCGAGAGTTAAAAACTAATTATTTGAGGTAATAAATCTCTTATCACATATTTAATAAATAAAGTTATCTCTCATCCCATGTTGATATTGATTTTGAGTATATGTATATGCACTTCTGGAATTCAAGGATAAAATATATTTTTTTCCTCTAAAATTATTCAAATTCGATCTTAGTGTTTCAGAAGCTTTTTGTCCTAATTTTAATCCTCTAATTGGAAAATACTCTATCTTTAATCTTTAATTAAAATGTATTTTTTGAGGGTGTTTTTTAGTAGGATATTGGGGGCTCACATAATCTAGCTACGTTTTCTTGTATGTTGGGTGGTTAAGTTGTGAGTTCTTCGTGTGCTATACTTTACTGACTGCTAGCTTTAATTAATAAAATTTTGTTTGCATCTCAAAAAAATATAGTGTATTTTTGGATCATTTATAACTATTATTAAATGTTAATTATACACATAGTATTTCTAATTTGAAAATACTTTACTTTTCATTGTTAAAATATATTTTATGACGATTTATAATTACTTTTCAATATGTTAGGTTTAATTATTTTTTTAGTCTTTATAACTTTCTTTTTTTGGTTCTATAGTTTAAAACATCTCATATTACTTTCATATAGTTGTAATTTTTTCTATTTCTTTTGGTCCTTCATGTTTAAAATCACCTAATGTCATTTAGATCCAGATTCATTAAAATTGATTAATTCTTTTGATAAATTGTTTACTATTAGTTTCAGCTTTATAATAGTTTTAAAAGATTTGGATGTCATGACATTACACAATTTTAGACAAGGAGGATCAAAAGGATTAAAAATTGTAACTATAGTTCAAAATATTTTAAAAATATAGAGACTAAAAGAGAAAGTTGTTGTAATTAGAGGGATCAAAAGGCTACTTAAATCTAAATATTAATTATGTTATCCATGATCATGATCAAACATAAATCTTTCACGAACTATGATTCATTTTCAACTTGAAAATTCATTTAATCATGAAAAATATTAACTTGAGATATTTGAATTCGTGTTGTTATCAAGAATTTATCTGCATAATGTGCAAGTCCCAAGGTCTAATAGTTTCTTCCCATCATAATTGGAGTAATGAAACCAGCAAATGAGAATAACCATCCAAGAACTCAAGGAGAGAAAAAAGAGAAGGAAAAAAAAAGAATATTGATGAAAAATGCCATGAAACTTAGATATTTATAATCAAGAAGATAGATTTTATAGAAGCATGGTTATCATACTCTCAAATTAACTCGTTAACTCTTGCGAGTTTTCGAGTCCACTTACTCTCTGTGAGTTAATTCGTGAGTAAATTCTTTTTTTAGTAAACTCTAGCTAAACTCTATAAACTCTAAATAAACTCGGTAGACTTTCAAGTTTACTATCGACTCAACAAGTCACCAAGTTAAAAAAATTAGACCAAAATGTAAGTCATTTTGATTTTTTTTTGTCTATTTAGTGTTCAACATACCTTTGTTTAATGTATTGTTCTTAAATAAAAAAATCCTCACCTTTAATAGCATCAAACGTTTGTTCTTTAATAACATCAAACTCTTGATGTGAATGATCTATCACTATTATAGCATCTGTAAGTTATTATTTAGCAGCGATGCATCACTAGACTTAATTATTTAAGTAATGTGAAATTTATGATTTATTATTTTGTTTTATTATATTTTTAAAATGTTTAATTGATATGTTATTTATAAATATTTTGTTATTATTTTTAGATGAGGTGGATTCTTATGAATTTATGAGTCGAATTCACGAGTCAAGTCTATAAAATTCTGACGAGTTTACATAAACTCTCGAGTTTGATAACCTTGTATAGAACCACCTAAAACTAAGTCCAAGGATAAAATGAAACTCGGTCTAGAATTACCAAGTCCAATAAGATGATTTTTTTAAGAGTAGACACTAAATTGATTAAAAGATTTTTTTTATATTTAATTAAATAGAAATATTAACCTTTTAAAGTATTAACAAAATATACAACACATTATAATCATGTTGAGGAACAAAAGTAGAATATTTTCAAATTAGAAAAAAGAAAGAAAATAAATTAATTTTTTTTAAATGATTAAATTTGAAAACTTTAAAAAATAAAAAATATCTTTTACCAGAAAAAGATTCTAGTAAATTGCATAGGCATATGGTCTAGTAATATTTAAATAAAAATGAATTTCATAGTAGCAATACAAGGGCATCTGGTGTAGTGGTATCATAGTACCCTCCCATCAAGGTTCGATTTCCTGGATCGCAATTTTCTTAAATATATTTGCATATAAGTTACACCAATAAAAAATTATTAACTTAGTTATGATAATAATTATATGATGTTTCATTGTTACATGAGCAAAGCGCAACTGGTGTAGTGGTATCATAGTACCCTCCCACGGTACTGACCGGGGTTCGATTCCCCGGTTGCGCAATATTTTGTAAGTTTTTATGTATTAATTGAAAACAATAGAAAATAAATTAATTTTTAGTATTCATACTTCAGTTCTTAAATCCTCATTGACAAAACCGTTTACGTTTAATGTCTTACCGTATTTTGAATAAGGTCACCTTCAAAAGAAGGATATGTGTGGGAAATAAAAAGAAAAAACAGGTCGAATGTGTGGATGAAACAGGTAGAGAAGAGTCAACTTAAAAAGTTACAAATGCAACAAGAAAACCAAATAAAAGTAACAACAATTAGATTACAGACCACAGATTCAATATAAGTGCAAATTTCCAAATCCAATCAATAAAATTTTTCACGCCACAAATTTAGACTTCTCTCTCCATCTCCTAAACATAGGGTCAATAGTAAGGAAGGACAAAGTACATAGGAAAAAATATGTAAGAAAAGAAAGAAAACAACATTTATTATCCTAAATCATATCACAATCTGTACATATAGCCTAACAAAACACAATGTAACCGGAATATGATAACAGCAAGCAGATCAAATGAAACTAAAGAATCAGAATCATATATCATCCGGCAGCTGAAAACTCTGTGAACCAAAAATCTGGTGAGATTTGCTCTGAACAAAGACAGCCAAACCACATTTGCTGCTTTTGAATCCTTCCCATAAGGGAAAGTTAACCATTCCTGATACTGTTTTCTTGGCAGAGATGTCTTTGACAGTGCAGAGCTTTTCGAGCTTTCTAACAACATAGTCGTTGGATAGGACACGCCCTTTGTTCTCCCCTCTTGGACAATCGGTGACCAAACCGTTTTCGTATAATGCAACCATGACATTCGCGCCATCGCTGTCCACCTTGGTCCTCAATGCTCCTGTTAGGGACACTTGCAATGAATCTGGTGCAGGCCTGGTGAAAGTTGCCTGATAGAAAGACAATTTTGTTTAATAAACAATACTATTATTTAAGAAGAAAGGAAAACAGATAAACAAACTTCTTGCATACAAACACAAACATAATTCTTCCTAGACATGACTTGGTTGGCATGTGTGGCATCATACAATAATGTTATGGCTTGAAACAAGCAAATGTATGCATCTTAGAAGTTGGAATTTCACATTCTTGTTGGTAAGTGATTTTAAGTTGTGTGAAATAGTTAATGAGACTATTTGTTTCAAGGGATGCCTTTGGTCCAACTCCTATTAAAAATGAAGGTGATGAAAATAACATAATAACTTCCAAAACCTATAAAACATCTTAATTTGTATTAGGTGAGCAAGTGACCTCCCACTTGGTGTTGGTTGGATGATGGTATTGTGGTTGAAAATCACACATCAACTTCTGTTTTGGGTTTATCTTAAAGTGTTCTAGCTTACGTTGGTCAGAAGTGATGCTGTGGCTTTTAAGCTATACACATCAACTTCTGTTTTGGATCTACCTTAATGTGATATACCTTTTTTTAATCATAGAGTATGTTTTTTAAAAACAAAATGTAAATTTTAGATCACTTCAACATGAAACTTTTGGCACCTAATTGCACAGACTTTACTTCTCTGAAAATCAATTCCACTCTCCGCAGAATTGATTTTGGAATTTTATAAAACTTATCAAACAAGATTGGTCACTAGACGAATCAATTCTTTTCGCTCCATTATGATTTTATTCAATGCTAACCAAATAGGCTCTTACTCTAGGCCTACCTAATAAAAAATAAAGAGTTGGAATCGCCTGGTGTAAATTATGCATATTTGGGGCATTTAACGACTTACATAGCATGCACCTCATAACAATGAATTCAACTTCACTACAACTCTACCTTATTGAACAAAATATTACACACTTTTATTGCAAGTAAGTCGAATTCAGTGGAGGTGCATGTTACGTAACTCAGTGTGACAAATAGATTCTTTACTGAACCAAATATTACACACTTTTACAGCAGAGTTTTCAAACTCAGAGAAGTATATAAACAAAAAGGTACAGTATATCCAACTCATAATAAATCTGGGAATTCTCTGTCCATAATTCCTTCCTTTTGTTTTTGGCCAAACTTATTCTAACAAATTAAAACAAAAGGTGGATGCAAGACTAAGGCATAGACATCCACATTAGCTAAACAATTGGTTCTCCCAGAGCATATAACATAGTCCTTTCCTTCATTAACTTCAACTAGAAAATTTTCCATTATTAGTAACCTGTTTCAGTTAAGTGCAAAGCTCTCTCTTGTAATTTAATAAAGCCCAAAACTTAGACATAGTTCCTTAAATACTTTTGATCACCTTCTCCGATCAGAATTATAGTTTCACCTTGAAAATTAATGAAATAAAGGTTTACATAAAGAAGAACATAGATTACAAGGGTGAAACTTCAAGAAGAGTGCTACCAACACATTATTTAACATACTTATTCTAATACACTCTTTTTGTGATTTCTAGTAGACTTCTACTACTAGAGTATGTTCAAAACATTTCATTGAACTCCAATTCTGATTGGAAAACTTTAAAAGCGCCTAAGAAAAAAATGTATCTAAATTATGTTCTTTAACAAATATATGAATTACATTAGATGTTGGCATGGATTATCGAGATCAAACTCCAATTCTAATTCTAATTAAAGAAAAACTTAAAAACGCATAACAACTGCATTAAGGTAGGGTATGTTTGGATAAAAAAGAATCATAAACATTTATAGAAGAAGAACCAAGAAGTAAAAATAAAATGAGTTTCTAATGAGAAAAAAATGAGTTTTGGTATAAGCTAAAACTAACTTATGTGCATAGGCTAAATTGTAGAAACTCTTTCCTATGTAAAATATGTATAAGCTAATTTTATTTTTAATACGTAGAAATCAAAGATAAATATAAGAAGATTTATAATAATTTATTATCTTGTTCAATCAACTGACTCGTAGCTGTTTGCTTAAGCTAATTTTTAACTTACAAAGAAACTTCATATTTCTTTTTTCTTCTTATTTTCTGATCCTTTATAAGGAAATCTATCCAAAAACACCCTTAAGTTTGTTTACTTTTGACAAAAACAAGGAAACGATGTCAATCATGAATGAAGTAATGAACCAAAAACGAGGGAAAGCAAATGCAAAAGGAGAAGGAAAAAAGAAGCTAAGCCCATCTAAGTTCTAACCTGGAAGGTTGGAGCAGGGAACCTAGGAGCACTAGTAATGGCAGAAACAAGGGCGTTCTCGTCATTTCCAACACACTGGGCCTTTCCCTGAACCACAACCTGTGGCGTGAAAATGGTGTCAAGCCCAAGGGCCTCAACATAGGCCTTCTGCCGAACCGTCCACTGGCTGGCCCCGAACGGATCCTTCCATCCCATATAGTCCCAGTAGTCAACGTGGAAAGCCAGCACCACCACCGGCGCCTCCAGCTCGAAATCCCCTCTCCCCAGCCGCGACAGCACCAGCTCCGCCGCCGGCGAAGTCGCGCACCCCTGCGACGAGAACATCTCCACCACCACCGGGCCCCCGCGCTTCTGCTCCTCCGATGTCAGGTCCGCAGTCACCACGCGCCGCGAGGCGGAGGCGTCGGAGACACCGCCGCCGGTGGTGCTGCCCTTGCTACTGCTGCTGCGGAAGCAGGACCAGAGACGCGGCGCCATCGCCTGAATTGATCAGCGGTGGCGTACGTGGCAAAGGAGTAAGAGTGGGATTTGTGTGATATGCTAATGAAATTAACGAGAGGGAATGCTTATGTATACGAAAAAGGTAAGCGATGAAGAGAGAGAGAGAGTGGTGTAATGATAAGAAGGGAAGTTAGGGGAGGGGAATGGAGATGGAAGGTGGAGAAAGAAAGGTGGCGAAGAATATGGCTAGAGTAAGAACTGAAAAGAGCTACGCGGGGATTTCATTTTGTTTCTGTTTTGTAGTACTTGTTTCTTCGGATTTGGGATTTTTATTTATTTATTTTAATATCAGATTTTAAAATATTAATTGTTCTTTTAAAATTTTGAGATATGTTTTGATAATAATGTTATATTGTTATTGTATTTTTATTAGTTTTTATTTTATTTTTTTAATATTTGAAAATATAAAAACACTAAATTTATTTTTATATAATAAATTAGAAGATTTATGAGATGATATTGTAGAAATATTTATAATTATTTATATGTTTAAGATGAGTATCACACACACACATATATATATATATATATATATATATATATACATTAATTTTTTATATTTAAATAATTAAACGTGACTTCATTAGAAAGATAGGTTGGTCAAACATCCAACGTCGTTATTATTATTATTATAATAATAAGTTTAAAGAAGTGAATGTTCCTTTTTTTTTATTATCAAATGTATTTTTCTTTGAAATAGGAGTAATCGAATGATTTTAATAAAAAAATATATGAATATATTGATGATACATTTTTATAATTTACTTTTCATTTTTTATTATACAATTTATTTTATGCTTATTTTTTTTCTTTTTATGCTTCTTAACTATAAAATTTCATAGGAATATAATTTTTCTTACATTGGTTAGTTGATTTTGTACCAACCCATGTGGGTTCCGTTGTGGACACGGTTGTGTCGGTGGCATGCACGTTGGGGTGTCCGTGTTAGATTGAAATTGGTTGATAAAATATGGTGCTAACAGGTGTCAGACAGATCAACTACTTAACGAATCCAACACAACGGTTGTTGGGTGGTGAAAAGAAAGAAGACAACTTCTGCAAGGAATCTGTGATAAAGTACCACTGCTATAAAATAGAAGGAACACAAACTTTTTTCCCTTTTGCAGTGGCAGGTGGTAGGCTGCAAGAGCATCACCAACAGTCTAATTTTAAGATTTTAGTTATTTTTTTAGTAGATTTGATAGTGATATACCATTTTTTAGGTCTTTTTAACTTTTTACTTTTATTTTGAGATTAAATTATGTTTTAGGTCTCACAAGAACTTTTTTTAATATTTATTTATAATTTATTTCAAAATATTTAAAAATAATTAATTATATATTATTTAATTTCCAAAAAAATTAGTTCAAAAATACAAAACTTATTAATGATTAAAATATTTATTTATCAACATAATTTAAATTTACGATAATACATAAAATTGAAGAAAAAAAAATATAAACATTGACATTGAACAAAAAAAAAATAAAGTTCATTAATCATTATTATTATGACCGAAACGTTTCTAAATATGCTCTACCAAGTTTAGAAGTTGTTGATGAACTTTTTTTGTATATATATAATATATTGTTTACAGGTATGCAATAAAGTCAAAATGAGCATCACAAGATACATCAATGTTTGAAATCTCTTAGTCAATATGATCGTAATCAACATCAATATTACCATTATACGTATCTCGTTCGTCTTCAACAATCATGTTATGCAATATAATGCATGTCAAAATTATCCTTTTCATGGTACCCATTTGCCAATTATCCAATGGATTACATATAATTGTGAAACGAGATTTGAACAAATCAAATGCTCTCTCCACATATTTTTTTGTCGCTTCTTGACATTTTGTAAACAATTTTCTTTTCTCTCCCTATGGCATTGGGTTGGTCTTTACTAATGTGACTCAATCACGATAAATGTCATCTGCAAGATGATACTCATATTATGCGTGGTTCTATTAATTGTAAATTGTACTAGAGGAGCTCGATCTTGCAAAACGTCATTAAACATGGGAGATTGATTTAATACATAATGTCATTGTTTGAACCTACAATTCTGAAAATATGTATGTCAAATCCACAAGTCTTATGATACGATGACCTCGATTATTATTGTGGGTTCTATGATATTGTTCTTGTCATGCAACTGGACAATTTTTTCATTCCCAATGCATGCAATAACACATCTGGAAACCCACGTGCCTCTCCAATTTGTAGTAGGTGATTAATGTCGTTGCTGTTAGGCCTTCTCAGTTACTCATCTTCAAATATCTTGTTCACACCATTTACAAAAGCTTCTAAGCATTCAACTACAGTGCTTTGACTAATTCTGACATACTCATTCACACTATCGGCAGGTGATCCATATGTCAATATACGAATTGTTGTAGTGCACTTCTACAAAGATGAAAGACCCCTTCTACTAGATGCATTAGATCTCATTTGAAAATATAGATAACAGTTATTGAGAGCGCCCACAATTGAAGGAACAAATGCTTCCGCATTAAGAACCTTCGTTGAAATTAACTCTTTGTGTATACACAATTTTTACAAAAGTAGTCATTCATTAAGCAACTATGTTTATTTTCAACAATTATGATTTATATTTCTTCTTGTTTGTCTGGGTTGAATGCTACTCTCTACTTATTATTGTAGTCAGCATAAATATCTCATGATTTCTTCATCGGTGTTGTCTTCAGGTGCTTCATCAACAATTTGTTGCCAAACTCTGTTAAAGTCAGAGTTTTAAGCCATTTTACGACTGAGTGGGAGTAGGAAAAAGACACAAGAAGTTTGACGATGAAGGAGTGTGCATGAATGAAAGGAAACTAAACAATTAGATAACATCATCAACGATGGCTAGTTTTTGTAATGACTAGTTTTTAACAACTAGTTTTTATAACGACTTAAAAGTTATGCATTAACAAATAAGTTATGTAATTAAAAACAAACTTCATCATTCAACTAATTGAAAATGTGTTACAACATGATTATTGATAACTTAACACATAAAAAACAAAGTACTAAACTAATAAAAAAACTAATTAAAAACAAACTTAAACATACAACTAGTTAACGATAACTTAAGACATAAACACTAACTACTAAACTTTTTAAAAATATAATTACAAGTGATTTCGTGTTTCTTGTGTTGATCTTCAATCCTGTTAAACGTGTCCTCCATAAGAATATTGTACATCTTCACGATGTTATTGGACTCCATTGCCTTTATTATTTGTTTTTGGACAACATTTATTTCCTTCATTTCTTTTGCAATGACAGACAAGTCCACACATGGTGTAGAAGAAGATGTTCCTTTTACTTTGACCTTCCTTTTGACCTCCTTTTGTCCCATTGGGCGAGCAAGTGGTGTAGGACTGCCACTTTCGGAAACATCAATTGGTGTCTCTTAATTAGATGACAATGAGTAAATCCAATTTTCATTCAACTTTGTTCTTTTTGAAGGAACTTATTTGCATTGTTTTAAATATCTAGGTTGATCTTTTAATGGCCGTTATGCATGCTCCAATGCAAAATCCTTTTTTCATTTTTCTTCCAAATAGCATATGCATTAACCATTATATCATTCTATGATCCTTTTCCAAAAAGCCTCTAAATTTTTACCATCATTGACGATTGAATCGAGTGAGACATTAAGCCATGAACTAATGAGAAGTTTATCTATCCTCTTCCGTTGAAAAGAATAGCCTTGTATCCTTTTTCTTCCTTGTATAACTCACTCTTCTTTTCTCTACTGTAATATTTTCTAACTCAATTTTGGTAGAAAATTGTGTATTAGCTTCCTCATTTGAAGGAGTTTGTGCACAACTACAACTATTGGGAGGCTTACAAAATACGGTGAAGGTATTTTGAGGAACTGAAGGAAAGATTTGAGAACTTTGAGAATTTTGAGAATTTTTGGTAGAAGGGAATTGCTTATAAGTTACTAGTGGTGGTGGTGGAAGTGGCAAGTGGGGAATGAAATAAGGAGGAATTTGAAAACTTTTGCTCATTGATGGAGGTGGTATTGGCAAGTAGGGAAACAACAGATGAGGATGTTACGAATATTCGTTCAAAGAAGGTTGTTTGTAGCTTTGCAACAAATTCATATAAGCTTGTTAATTAAATTGATTTGGATACATATGGCAAGGAACAAATAAAACAACATTTAAAATTGGAATTGGAGAATCTGAGAATGACAATGGGAATAAGAATGAGAATGTGAAAATTTTGTGCAAATTGCTTCCTACAACGACCAATTTATAGGACCCAATTTTACAAAAGTTCAATGTAAAAAAATTATAAAAAAATAAAATATAACATGCACAAAAACTTCAGAGTAATAGTCAATTTTGTGCAACGTTCTAAAATTCACAAAGTAATGGTAAAAGATTCACATGAACTCCCTTCCCCCTTATCTATCTTCTCTTTTTTCTCTTCTTTCTTCTCTCCTTCCCCCTTTAGTACCCACCTCCTCCGCCGATCTTTTCTTTCTTTCTCTTCTTCCCTCTTCCACGAACCTCCCTCCCCCTCCACCCAAGCTCTCTTCTCCCTTTGTTTTCCCTCTCCCTCTTCCTCCAGCCAAGCTCGGTGTTTTCTCTTCTCATCGCTCCATGTGCCCTTCCGATTTGGCCCCAAAGACCGCACCATAACATAAAAAAAATAATCAAATAATTATATATTAGATAAAGATTATCTGAATCGTGTGTGCCTTTGATTTGGCCCCTACGGTTGCGCGAGGCTCCGATCTGACCCTCATGGCCATGCAAGGCTCTGATCTGGACCCCATGGTGGTAATGCAACATCCCAAAACTAATGAAATAATTATTTAGATAAAGATTATCTAAATATATCTTTTAGTAAAGGAAAAAATAGATTAAATTGTTTTAATATATTGATTGTTATATTTTTGAAAAGATGTTAGTATAATAACATATTAGATTGGTTAAAGATAATAATAAGTAAAGATAATAAAAATAAGAGATAAAGAAAGGTTGGTTAAATAAATCTCAAAAGATATAATGTCAAATTACGTACCACGCTTATATAAGGATAGACAAATTCTTTTCCTAAAATCACACAAATAAACAATCTCTCTTGGCATTAATGAGTTACTTAAGGATAGAGAAAAAAGAAGAAAGCGGATAAATTTTGCTGAGGCAAAGATAACGAAAAATTTGAATTACTTGCTTCAAGAAGTGAGTAAAACAATCTTCTTCTAAACTTTCATGGTATAACTCTTTTATGAAAAATTTCTTCTATAGTGTTCTTGATATAAAGGATTCACGAATTAACGATTTTTGGATGTTCACATAGTATCAAATATATTTTAGAACATGTATAATTCCTTTAACTAATTGATTTGTATTGTAGTGTGTTGCATTAATATTTCCTCTCAAGATAGCAAACTTCAATGGTTTTAATTTGTTATACAGGGATGTGTGAGAGTTTTTTTCCCATTCAAATATTTGTGTCGTTGAATATAAATATAACTCTAACTACTTTTGATTTATGCTAGACTATATTATATTTAATTTTTGAATAATAGTGGTAAAGGAAAATTTAGGGTATGAATAGCACACACACACACATGCATACATATATAAATGTTGATGATACTTTGTGGTATTTTATTGCAAGTGTGTTTGTGCCTTGTATGTGAATGACAATATTGGTATTTATATATTTATGTGTGTTAGACTATTGACAAGCATACCAATGTCGTCGCAGGTTACAAATGTAATAAAAAAAATCGTCTCCATGAGGAGTTGAGTTACTCAATTCCTCTGGATAAAAGTTATCTGTTCAATAGTTATGTACAAATTTAATCGAAATATCACAAGTTTAACGAAAATAATGAAAGTATCAGAAATAACACAATTAATATGTTGAAAATAAGTAAAATTACGAAAACAAGTAAAATGAATTTAATTAATTCAAGAGAAAAGTAGGATTGAATTTCATCGTTCATACCCTCAATATCCAAATAATATTAATACATATGAATCATTTTCTAACATCGCTAATGCACACATTAAATCACCCAGAATCGATTCCTCACATTTGAGAATCCTAAGAATATTCATCGAATATCAATTCCTCGTATATGAAATAAATATTCCAACATTACAATCACAATCTCGTGTTATTTGCAATCAAAATGTTATGCTCTATTTCTAGCAACGTAATGAACAAAGTAAATTCATTTTGTTCAAATTCTAAGAGTATTTTCCAGTCAAACCTAAAATCTAATTTCCTGAAACTAGTGATAAAATAGAATCAAGTGTTGTGAACAAATTGAAATCACTAGTAATGAGTAGAAAAGATTCATACATATATATAAAATATCAAAAGAATTGGATAATGGTACGAAGATTACATCCAATCCTTCGAAGAAATTAGCCAATCATTGTGTAAAACACAACATCAATAGAAGAAATGATGAAGGATGTGATCCACAGTCACTTCCCTACCGCTCAATGCCACTTTTCTCTCCTTTCTCTCACCTTTTCATGAGTTCTTCTCCCTATTCTTCTTCTTTTTTGCTTCCTATTGGTTTGCATGGCTTTTAAAGAAAATGAACCAAGAGGTGCTAGACCAACTCGCCCAGAGGCTGAAGAAATAGTACTAGCCCAAGCGAGCTGGTTGCTAGCCTGGGCGATTGGTACTCTGAAATATTGCAAAAATGATCCTTTTGCCTTTCATCCTGGCTTGGTTTCTGGATCCAACAAACAAGCATCAAAACATAAGGAATGCATGAATGAATCTTCCATATTTAAACAAAAACATTAATAAATGTACAATATACAAAACAACTAGATTTAAGGAAAGTTTGTAAGAAAACTATTACAATCAAAAGATAAGTGCTAACATTTTAATCTAAAAAATAACTAAAATATGAAACTTATCAATGAGTTTGTTTAATTATAATTTGTTGGACAAGTGGCCTCAGAAATTTTAAGAAGGGAGGGGGTTGAATTAAGATTTCGTTGACTATTCCTAATTGAAAATTTCCCTTACTTAGATATTCCCTAGATTCAATTATTTCTTTAATTATAAGTTACTCGAATAACAAACAAGGAGAAGTAACCTTAAAGAAATATAAACACAACAGAAAGTAAAAGAGATTAAGGAAAGAGAGAATGCAAAACAGATTTATACTGGTTCAGCTACAACCCGTGCCTACGTCCAGTCCCCAAGCAACCCGCTTGAGATTTCCACTATCCTTGTAAAATCCTTTACAAGCAATGAACCACAAAGGACTTCCCTCCTTTGTGTTCAGTGATTGCAACCAAGAAGTTATTTCCACTTCTTGCAATGAACCCAAAAGATGTTGGTCTTTTGTGTCTAGTGATCAACCAAGAAGCAAATCCTGCTTCTTACAATGAACCCAAGGAACGTTGGTCCCTTGTGTTCAGTGTTTGCAACCAAGAAGACCTTCTCTTGAAAACAGTCACCAAGAGTAGGTCTCTTGAAAAGCTTTTTGTAAGAATGGAGGAGAGGAAGAAAATAGAATAGCATAAGTTTTTGTCCAATGAACTTTTCTTGACAAAGCAAGTGTTGAACAAAAACTCTTAGAAAGATGTTGAGAAATTGGTTATTTGAAATTCGTTTCATGATCACATATTTATAGCCATTTGATGGCTCTTGAAGAAGCCATGTTAAAAGTTGTGACTTTTGGCAATTTCTTCAAAACCAGTCACTTTAAAAAGTTGTGACTCTTGGCAATTTCTTCAAAATCATTCACTTTAAAAGTTGTGACTCTTGACAATTTTTTCAAAATCAGTCACTGTAAAAGTTGTGACTCTTGGCAGTTTCTTCAAAATTAGTCATTGGTAATCGATTACCATAATGGTGTAATCGATTACACAGTTTATTTTATCAAAAATTGTGACTCTTCATGTTGAGGTTTGAAATCCAACGTTAAAAAACCACTAGTAATCAATTACAAATATTGTGTAATCGATTACACTATTTTGAAAATATTTTTGAACGTTACAAGACAATGATAATCAATTACATGTCCATGGTGATCGATTACTACTTTGTAAATCAGTTATAAAATGTTTGGGCTTCTGGTAATCGACTACTACCTTATGGTAATCGATTACCAAAGAGTAAAAACTCTGGTAAAAGATATTTCTTGAAAAATTCTCTTGGATAATTTTGTGTTATTCAATCTTTTCTTTGAAAAATTCTTTTTAACTTACCTTGATGCTTTTCTTGAGGTTCTTGCATACCTTGAGTCTTCTCTTGAATCTTCTTGATTCTTTAATCTTGTTTGAATGAATATTCAATAATCTTTGGCATCATCAAAATAATCTTGGAAGCTTTGCTTCTACATAATTGTGAATGAAGCATTGCTCATATCATAAATTTATAATTTTGAATTATATGATAGATACCTCCATTTGGGATGAAGATGAAATTATTATAGATACCTCCATCTGGGATGGGAAAGAGATTCCGGATACCTCTATCTATAATAAGAAAGACAGTGAGATGTCATTGCATGAAATATGAGTTCATAGACCCTCTAAAGAATATGATATTTACACTGGTTTCAAGAACCAAAAAATTGAGTCTTGTGATTCTAGGAATCACTAAGTTGTGTATGTTATATTTATTTGAATGTGTTGAGGTGTTTTCATTTATTTAAATATTTTATTTACTCAGAATGTTGTAAATTGTGATTATTTTAATATGATTTTTATCAATATATATATAATTTTAAATCCATTGCGGATACCATGACTGATTTTCCACATTACAATGCTGGATGAGAATAATACTATTTTCAAATACTCTAGGTTTATTTTATTCAGTGTGATTATTATCTCATTAAAAGTGTTGTTTTTAGTGCATGAGAAAAATGTTGTTGAATTGAGGAAGCTTCAAGACTTAATTACCTCTAGATACATTTTTAACTTTATTGGTGCTCAGAATAATATGCCAAATGTGACTGACTAAGTTATATTTTTAGTGTTGATTATTTTTATATGTCATATCTGGGAATAATATTTTTACTTATGCAAAAACATTTATTTGACTTTATTTGTTTTACATGAAGTATTTTCAAATTAATATAATTTTGAGATTTTATATTCTTTTTAGTATGGATTGTTATTTTAATGAAGGACGTTACTTGCACGAGCTCTGATCTGGCCCCATGACCGTCGCTGGCCATCGTGCGATGATTGTCGTGTCTCTCCACATGGGCCTTGCATTTTGTATTTTATTTTATTTTATTATTTGTTTTAAAATTATATTGTTATGGATTTGTTGTTGTTATTGTTTTGAACTGTTGTTTGTCTGTTGTTGTTCGTTGATCTGTTCTCCATCTTCCTTTATTCTCTTGGATGTGTTGGTTCTCACATTAATCATTTAGGGAGAGAGAGAGTAAAAAATAATTTTCTTTTAAAAAAAACAAGTAGATCTTGAGGGTGTCTTTAGTAGCTGAATCTTAGAAGAACAAATCTTAAACTTAAGATCTCTCTCCAAGATCATCTATTGGAGATGATTCAATCTCCATCTTTCAGGTTCTAGCAACGTTAACTTCTTTTTTATTGATAAATGTTAGTGGTTAGTAACATTAGTTTTTGTTAGTGGAAAATTTAAACTTATAACCTCCTTTCCATTTTCTTCTCCTTTTACTACTAGATCAATCATATATCTCCTAGCAACATTAATTTTCTAATTTTCCAATTTGTTGTTCTTCTTAATAAAGATAAATTTTACTCGTACTTAGGTGCACACACAATACTTCTAGTATTGTTGTATGTCATTAAGCAGCCGAGAGAAAACATTTCTTTAGACTTTTGAGTATATGGATGATGAATGATATTGTAAGAATGCCCTTAATTAAGATGTCAAAGGGCACTTATCACCTTCTCCTTGATTTGAGACTCTGATATAAACACAAATGTTTAGTTTGAACGAGTTACTTAATGGGCCTACCGGCCTAAATAGAGTGCAACACAGAAAGTGAATCTCAGGTCCAAAGAGGGACCCAAACGAAACAGGATCCCTTCAGTCTTGCCTAAAGACTTTGTGCCATGCTAAATTTGAAGTAAAAGACAAAGTATTAGAGTCATTTTCATTAGAATTGAATTACCTCTCAAAGAATAGTTATTAGATTTCATTTTCTGTTAGAGCAGAGACACGTGTGTGATTGCTATTCTATTAGAAATATTATGATCTTCAGACTATATGTATGCAAAATGTGATGAATAAAAACAGAAAATCAATACTTGAGCAAAATTTTCCTAAATTCTCTATTCTCTTGGAGCCCTTTCTTGCTCCAAAGGAGTTATTCTCCCCTCACTTTTGTTGTTTGTATCATTGGAACTTTCATTGTTTTTTGGTTCTCATGGCCCCTTCCAAACCTGAAAAAATGATGACCTCTTGCAATAGTGTCTCCAACATCTACAGGAAATGCAATTACAATTAGATGCTCAGTCAAAACAGATGCAATTGCAATTGGATGCTCAATCTACAAATTTGATTAAGGAATTAGCCATGTTTTCGTCATCAAATTTAGATTGTGACTGTAACCTCAGCTTATTCTTTGTGACCATTTTGGGTCTTGCTCCTTTCTTCATGAAAGGCCTTGTGCTAGTTTGGTTCAAGTGGCTTCATACTACCAATCAACTCACGACTTGGCCAGAGTTTACTCGCACTATTAGAAAATACACTTTCAACATCGGTTATTTAGAACATTCTACATCGGTTCTAAAACCGATGTTGAAAGTGCCGATGTTGAATGTATCAATGTTAACATTGGTTTTGGAGAACCGATGTTAACATATATATGACAATATCGGTTCTCTAAATACCTGATGTTAAACACAATGAACAACAACAAAAAAAGTGTACGCATGATGAACGTTGACATCGATTTTCCAGTAAAATCGATGTTAATATGTTATATTAACATTGGTTTTTTAGAAAAACTGATGTTAATGTAATACATTAACATCGGTTTCCAACGATAACCGATGTTAATATATTCCATTAACATCGATTTTGCTAGAAAACCGATGTCAACGTTGATGATGCATACACTTATTTGGTGTAGTTCTTTGTGTATAACATCGGTTATGTGTACATAACCGATGTTAATATTCAAATGTTCACATCGGTTATTTATAACTAACCGATGTTAATGTACAAGAGTTGACATTGGTTATCTACAGATAACCGATGTTAAAATATAAACGCTGACATCGGTTATACACAAATAACCGATGTTAATATACAAACGTTAACATCGGTTTTTTCTTAACAACCGATGTTAAGGTTCATATCGACATACGGTTTTTGTAAATAAACCGATGTTGTTTATGATATTAACATTGGTTTTTGTTAATAACTGATGTAATTTTCAATTATTTTTTTTATAATATACTTTCTGTTTTTACAGTAAACCCAAAATTGTACATGTCAAATGCAATTTCAGGCCCAATTCACAGCAAATAAACATTTTATTCTGCTTTCAAGCAGTTTTAATGATAATAAACATCAAATAATTGATTTATCATAAAGAACAATCATCAAATGAATTCAATGTTCATGTATACATAGAAAATGTAAAAAATGTTAAACCAAAGTAAACTAAAGCTAAAGATAATGTCCCTAAATCTTAGGTCGGATCTCTAACTTGGAGATAAAATTGTGCCCACTGGATCCGCAATGCTTTTAATCTCTCTGGCTCCAATGGTCTAGGATCGTTAAAATACTGCATGATGAAATAAATCATAATAAGTTAATAATGTAATACAAATTATAAATAAATCGATTTTGTTTGAAATAAACTTACCGCTTCCCAATCATTCCTAAAAGTTCCTAAATTGATGGTGGACATCCAGTGCATCACATAGTAGCCGCACTCAGTACTTCCTTTTTGTCTATTACACTAAATACATAATGAAATTTGGATATTAATTAAACAACTAGTGTACAGACACATAAAGAAATATATATAAGTGGAAGTTTTATGTAAATGACGTACCTTGACGACAATCCACCTAGCAGAAGCCTTTGATTTAGGCTGTGGAGCATCATCAAGACCCTTGATAGCACTGTTCCATATGAGTAACAATTAAAAACTGGTGTTGTACGTTGAGGTATTACAATGCAAATGTATTGAAAAGAACACTAACCTATTAATAATCCCCTTAAAGTAGTTGTCTGGCCTGTTATGCAATGAACAAAAGCAGACAACTAGGTGTTCCTTGGGCAGGATGACCACCATCTGCCAGTGTCCGCTGCAGTGGAACCTAAAATGGGTTAGTACATTAGTAAACATTAATTAAATTTAGTTATTTTGTGACTTACCCATTTAGGTAGGCTCCAAGATAGACATCACGTTGTGAACTTTGCATCCAACTCTTTATGTAACTTTCAGACTCAAACTGTGATTGCCCAGACCTCTGAATGGACTGTGGCTCGAGGAATCCATAGATATCAGAATTCCTCACTCGCATACATGTTTCAGTGAGATGCTTGTTTATGTTAAGTCAAAGTTAAATATTTATGAATTGAAAGCCATAACTTAGGTAATTAAAAACCTTTTATATAAAGACTTACAGAATCCACAACTGTAACACTGATATGCTGAGACATTGACCACCGTGTGCGATTTCGGAGAGGTCTTCGTGCTTTATGTAGAGGGGGAAATCTGGATTAAAGACCCCGAACATGGTGGCATCCCATCTAACCTGATAAGGTCTCAAGAAAAGCTCTGGGATGGTCAATGTCATCAGATAAAGCGGATCATCGACCTCTGGATCGGGCTTCAGAGGTGGTTTTACCGGAGACACAGCTACCTGTTCATGAAACAAAGTTAAATAGCCTAATTTGAGGCACACTTAATGAATTAATTTAAAAAGAAGAAACATATAGTAAGGACAATAAGTACTTGTTGTGATAAAGACTTGACTAGATGTGTCGGCCAAGTAAGGAAGGTGTGAAGTGCCTGCCCTACTAAGGAAACCTCATCAGTGGGTACAGGAACTGGAGCATCTGCAACCTCCTCCACACTCACATTTACTTGGCCAAGCAGCAAAGGAGTGTTATGAACAACAGTGGATCCCTCATAAACTCTCCCCATGGCAACCAGGCGGGCAGGATCTTCTTCTATGTACAAGCCGCACCTGTCAGAGTCACTCGTCTCAGGATCGTTTCTTGAGGGATCAACACAACTCTCCTTTATGCTCACTTGAAGACCAGAGGGACCAACCAGAGGCTCAGGAGGCACTGCAAGTCCCTGAGATTGCATCTGCGACTGAAGTTGGCTGAAGGATGCCATGACCTGCCTCGTCACTTTCTCTGTGATGGATTCCTCTAGCTGGTCCCTGATCTGCTGGGTCAGCTGCTGTAATTCGTCAAGAGGCAGGGAGGAAGCGCTGTGGGATGTCCGTGGAGCCAATCCAAAGTATTGCTTGATGGTGACACCGGCTCCAGCAGCACGGACACGTCTAGGGTGCTCTAGACGTCCAATAGCAGCGGCGAGAACATCCTGACGTCCTTGGGGGACGAACGATCCCTGTGTGGCCTGCTTCTCAAACGAATCTTGCATAGAAAACACACAGTGGTACATGGCATTCTCAAAATATTGAAACATAATTGTAATGGTTAGTTGAAAATGACTTACAATCTTCTCAGCGATTTCCTTTGCGGCCTCAGTCGTCATCTCCCCTATCTTCTTCGTGCGGGCCATCTTCCACTTCACGTGGCGTCTGACCGGGGATGGAGGGTCGATGATGCCATCAACGCTTCCTGACTGTGCAGCTTCCTCCAGCTTCTTCTTCGTCTTCTCAGCCAAGAGCTTCTACTCCAAATAATCATAACACCCACGAGACAAAACGTGGGGGGCAGTATTCTGCTTCTAGATGGCTTGTGCCTTCTTGCGCACATCCTGAAAAAATTAAACTATAATGTTTGAAATGGGTAGAATGAAGTATAACAACATCATGTTTAATATGAAAAACAACTTAAATGGCAAGGAACATACCTCCCAAGAAGGGTCTCTGCGAGTCTGGAAAAACTGGGCCCACTTTACCTTGCTGATGTCGTTTTTCTCACAGACAGTGTCCTCAACACCGTCCTGATCGGCTGCAAGGGCCCATTTCCTCGTGAGGTCTGATTTAAACTGCCTCCATCTCTCCCCCACGGTCTGTAGTAACTTCCTTTTTGTCCTACTGTCAGAAGCCTCTGGGATATCAAATTCCGCCTGACAACATCAAATAAAGTTTATTTGTTACAATAATGTATTTTTTGGCTATTAATTAAACAAAATCAAATAAGAAAAGAGAAATACCTGAATATCCTCCAAAATCATGTCCTTCTGAGCAGTAGGGACCTCTTTCCCGTTCTCGTAGGTGATGTCCACCTTATCATGCGCCACAATCCCCAAATATGTTCTTAATTTCTTCCTGTGGGGACCGTCGGCCTTCCCGGTAGCAGGATCAACATGCACCACTTATCTCTCAGCACCAGGTGGTCTAGTGGACAACGATCGTAGACGTGAGGCTTTGCGTGTCCGCTTCATGGTAGACGGCGAAGCCGATGCGTCCGAAGGAGGAGGAGGAGGAGGAGGAGTGGAGGCAGGTGGAGAACCCATGATCTTTTATACAATAACATACAAAATAGGATTAATGAAAAGAGGATCAGTCATAAGTTTTTTTTGGAAGGCAAAAGTATAATATTATTAAACAAAACCCCACCACAAAAGGAGACAAGACAAATTAACCAAAGCACTCTGAAAGATTGGTAGTTGTGCTTTTTAATTGTGATTTGGGGCAACCATGTTATAAAAAGTCTATTACATGTAATCAACAGTCAATGTATGCTTGATGGAATATAAATACTATATCTTCAGAAATACACATGTACATGGCATCCTTAGGACTTCACCCGACAAAGACACTGACAAAAACTTATCTTCTCCTTCTTGGACAAAGTATGGCAGGCTGGGGGCAGGTAAATTTTCTTCCCATCAGACCTTGGATGCAACTGTGATCGTATACCCATATCAGCTAGATCTTAACGGGTATTCAAGCCATCCTTCGTCTTGCCTTGAATGTTAAGGAGCGTCCCAATCACACTGTCACAAACATTTTTCTCCACATGCATAACATCAATACAATGTCTAACGTCAAGATCACACCAGTATGGAAGATCAAAGAAAATGGACCTCTTCTTCCATATGCAACTCTGACTTTTATCCTTTTTTTGGGTCTTTCCAAATATAGTATTGAGTTGTTGAACCCGCTGATATACCTGCTCACCAGTCAACGGTATCAGCGCAATATCATACTCTTGACTTCCATTAAAAGTTTTTTTTCCGTCGTCTATAAGGATGATTGGGTGTTAGAAAGCGGCGATGCCTACTGTACACTGTTTTCTGCCATGTTTAAGTTGTATGTAACTTGTATTTTCTTCACAGATGGGGCATGCATGATGACCCTTAACACTGTAACCACTAAGATTCCCATATGCTGGAAAGTCATTAATGGTACAAAAAGGCATTGCACGCATTTCAAAGGTCTCCTTGCGAAACGCATCAAACACTACAACCCCCTCGTCCCACAACATTATCAGATCTTCAACCAACGGACTTAGATACACATCAATGTCATTTCCTGGCTGTCTTGGGCCCGATATCATCATAGACAACATCATGTATTTTCGCTTCATGCACAACCAAGGAGACAAATTGTAAATTACTAGCAGAACTGGCCATGAACTGTGTTGAGTGCTTAAAGTGCAATATGGATTCATTCCATCACTGGCTAGTCCAAGTCTAAGATTTCTTGGCTCTTTCCCGAAATCTGGATACAAACCATCAATCTTCTTCCACTACGAGCAATCAGCCGAATGACGGACCATTCCATCAGAAACCCTTCCATTTGGATGCCATGTAAGGTCTTTTGCGTCATCCTCATTAGAAAAAAGACACTTAAACCTTGGAATGATTGGAAGATACCACAAAACCTTCGCTGGGGGGCCCTTGTTGAAGTTGTCATCAGAACTACTTTCTTCTTCATCCTTCACTTTGTACCGTGAAGTCCCACAAATAGGGCATTTGGACATTTCTTGGAATTCATGCCTGTACAATATGCAATCATTGGGACAAGCATGAATCTTCTGATACTCCATACCCATCGGACACAATATCTTTTTCACCTTATAGTAACTTTTAGGCAATGTGTTGTCCTTTGGAAGCAGATTGTGCACTACCTCAAACAGTGAGATGAAACTTTTGTCACTCCGCCCATACCTGGCCTTGACATTAACCAGACTTAACACAGCAGACAACAGGGTTAAGGAATTCTTGCACCCTGCATACAAAGGCTTCTTAGAATCACTCTGCAATCCTTCATACACAGGGGCGTGTGCTTGTTGGAAAGACTCTTGTCCAAGGTCACGAATCATGTCCTCTAACCGATCTCCCATTTCTACATCAAACGGTTCAGATTGGGACCCACTCTGCATGTCTGTGACTTCACCATGCCATATCCACGTCGTGTAATTCTTCTTAATCCCATCACACAATAAATGGTCCCGTATGTCATCAAGTAATTGTCGTCTTCCATTCAAACAGTTGATGCAAGGACAATAATATTTTCCTTCTTCATTCGGTCGACCTCTTTCTGAAGCAAATTGCAAGAATTGTTCGATGCCATCCTCATATTCTGGGCTCATGCGACTTTCATTCATCCAACTTTGATCCATCTAAGCAATTCCATGCATGAAAATCTCACTTTTTTTATTTATAGGTGTGACCCTATCCCATTTACGAAAACTGTCTTTTAT